>NW_011475940.1:24901-25225 GCF_000754665.1 Bison bison bison | reverse complement strand
GGGGCTCAGCCACGGGGGGAGGGTGATGGGAGGAAGCGGTGTGACGGGGAGAGGAAAAGGAAATAAAACGGGGGGAGAAGACGGCAGAGACAGACGAGGAGGTGAGCGAGTGTGGAGGGCCCGCAAGCTGGAATGAGATCTCGGGGCTGTGGAGTGGGGGCAGGCTGAAAGAAACCAGGGGCACGGATGGTACCTAGGCATGTCCGAATCAAGAAACTGCCTGCAAAACACAAACAATCAGAGGTTAGTGGGGCCGGGGGCCGGGGGGGCAGCAGCAGCGGAGCAGGCGGGGGGCAGAGCGGAGGAGCGTCCGCGGCAGGCGGG
>NW_011475940.1:19661-24801 GCF_000754665.1 Bison bison bison | reverse complement strand
CCTGAGCGGGGGTCGGGGGACGGGGGCTGTGGCAAAGCGGGTGGGCAGCCGAGGCACAGGGCCCAAGGCTGGCCTGGGTCTCCAGGCGGGGAGAGCGCCTGACCTGTCACCCGCAGAGCTCTGAGGGCGTCAGCCGGGGTCTAGAGGACAGGAGGGCCCTTGTGGGGGGCTGCTGCGAGGCAAGCAAGCCTCCGCATGCCGCCCGCCTGGGGCCACCTGCTGAGGGGGTCCCCGAGACTCTTCCCAGGGCGGGGCTCGGGTCAGGGCCGTGCTGGGGTCAGACAGCAGGAGGAGGGGAAGTCAAGCAGGGCCAAAGCAGCTGCGGGCAGGGACTCTGGTCCGGGGGCTTCCTGGAGCCCCCAGGGGCCCAGACCTCCGGCACCTGAGTTGGCCTCTCGTCCCGCGGTCCCCAGGGCACAGGCCTGGCCTCCTGACTTCCAGGAGCAGGGCGAACCTTTCCAGCCAAAGCCCCACTGACCCGAGATCCAGCCCCCTAAGCTCCCCAGAACGTGCCCCACAGCCACTGTGCCGGCCGGAGGACGAAAGCCCAGAAATACGGTCCCAGAGGCGCCCACACCCTCCTCCTCTCTGGTCCACGCGCCTTCCAGCCCAAGAATGGAGGCGTTGCCAGGACAAAGGGAGGGCTAGAGGCTGGGGGCGCTGAGGTCACTTTCCAGGTCCCCAGAGGCACTCGGCGTGCCAGAGCCCTCCCTGGTGACACGGGTCCCCGCAGCCCCACCCCCGGGTCCCGGTCTCAGAGGCCCGGGTCCCCGCAGGCAGCCCATGCAGAGGGCGCCAGGCCCTCTGCTATGTCCCCAGGTTGTGTCCTCACGGCAACGGGCCTGCCGCACGAGCCGCACCCCCGTTCCCGTAAGCCCAGCCTGCCTGTCATGGTGCCCCCACCCTGAGAGAACACCCCCCAGCATCCTCATCCAACCCTCCCTCCTCTGGACACGAGTGCAGGCTGCGTTTCCTCTGGAAGGTTCCGGGGCAGGACTGGAGCAGAGCCATGCCTGCCCCTGTGGGTTGCTTCCCGCTCTCCGGGGAGTCTGCGAGGAAGCCCAGCTCTGTCTGGACCAAGACCCTTTATTCTTATGGATCCAGCTCCCCTGGCAAAGGGGGCCCCACCCACTACAGCGCACCCAGCGCTCAAGACACTTGGTACGAACGCGGCACAGGAGCCCGTGGAGATGCCCGCAGCTGGAGCTCGGGGTCAGCTCTCGGCTTCTGCCTCTTAGGCCAGGTCAAGCCTTCAGAACTTGGGAGCCCCCTCCCCATGTCCCCACGCCCCCAGAAAGCAGCATCTCAGACAGAGCCAAGCCTACCAACGTCCCCCCAGGAGGGCGGCTCTGGCAGGGAGCTGTCTGCCCCAGCCTGGCCCCCAGAGGCCTCTCCCCCAAAACCCCCAAGCCTGGCAAACCCAGTGAGGAGGAGTGTGTGCCAAGCCATGCTGTTGGGCACACCCCCACCCCGGGATGCCAGACCACTGGCCAGCTTGACCCTGAGCTGCTCCAGGACCCTGGGCCGCAGGGAGGACGCCTGCTAAAGGGGACATGTGCCCGCAGCAGCGTGGCCGGGAAGTCCAGCCCGCTCACCCGCCCCATGCTGCCTCCCGGCCGCAAGAGTCCTGAGGACCCAGCTCCTCCGCCAGCAACGCCTGCGTGCCCCTCCATCAGGTGACCAAGCGACAGCTCACCAGGGGCCCCTCCCTGCACCACCTCCTGGAGGGCCAGGAAGAAGGGCCTGGAGAGCTCACGGCCCAGCGCAGCCAGGCAGGCCAGGTGAGGGGCTGAGAACACACTCCGGGCCCTCCTCCAGAGAGCACCAACCCCGAGCGGACTCACCGGTCATCCTGGGCTGGGCAGATGTATCCAGACGAGAGGATGCTGAGCGACAAGATATTAGGGTCGATCAGAGACTCGTCCGTTTCCGGGGTGTTTCGGATGCGACCTGCGGGAAGCAGGGCGGGCTGCACATCACTTCCCAGGAGGGCAGGCGGACACCAGGTCCCCGCTGTCCACCTCTTCCTGGGCGGGAGCTTCCAGCTACAAGGCTGTGCCACAGGGCTCCCCACACAGCCACAGGGGCACCCCGCTAAAGGCAACACCAAGAGGGGCAGGGAGGCCCATGCAGGGTCTGCAGCTGGAATCAAGACTGATGGGAGAAATACCCACAATCTCAGAGATGCAGGTGACACCACCCTAGTGGCAGAAACTGAAGAGGAACTAAAGAGCCTCTTGATGAGGGTGGAAGAAGAGAGTGAAGAAGCTGGCTTGAAACTCAGCATTCAAAAAACTCAAGATCACAGCAACTGGTTCCATCACTTCATGGCAAATAGATGGAGAAAAAGTGGAAACTGCAGATTTATTTTCCTGGGCTCCAAAACCACTGTGGATGGTGACTGCAGCCACGAAATTAAAAGATCCTTGCTCCTTGGAAGAAAAGTTATGACAAACCTGGACACCGTATTAAAAAGCAGAGACATCACTTTGCTGACAAAGGTCTGTATGGTCAAAGCTATGGTTTTCCCAGTAGTCATGTAAGGATGTGAGAGCTGAACCATGAAGAAGGCTGAGCACCAAGGAATCTATGCTTCTGAACTCTCGTGCTGGACAAGACTCTTGAGAGTCCCTTTGACAGCAAGGAGAACAAACCAGTCGATCCTAGAGGAAATCAGTCCTGAATATTCATCGGAAGGACTGATACCGAAGCTGAAACTCCAGTACTTTGGCCACCTGATGTGAAGAGCCGACTCTTTGGAAAAGACCCTGATACTGGGAAAGATTGAGGGCGGGAGAAGAAGGGGACCACAGAGGATGAGATGGTTGGATGGCACCACCGTCTCGATGGACATGAGTGTGAGTCAACTCTGGGAGTTGGTGAATGGACAGGAAAGCCTGGCGTGCTGCAGTCCATGGAGTTGCAGTCAGACGTGGTTCGGTGACTGAACAGCACCACACACAGGGTCTGCAGCTGCCCAAGGTGCTGCCTGTCAGGGGGCGTCCTCCCGCAGCCTAAGTTCTGAGCTTCTTGGTTTCTCAGCTATAAGTAACTCTTGCAATATCTCCCCACCCCAGTTGATAGGTTCCAATCACCCAGCCTGGGACCCACAGGCCCTCCTACTCATTGGAAGAGGACATCTTGGCAAGATGAGAAGGAAAAGATGTTTCCTCTCTTTTTATACTTAAAAAAAAAATGAAGAGAAACACTATCAGTCAAAAATGTCTCCTTGCAAAGGCTGCTTCCAGCAAAGCCTTCTAAGATGCCTGTACTTGTGGTGGAGGCAAGGGGGTGACTCTGTCTATAAAAGTCACCAGAACTGCCACGAGTCAGGACTCCCGCCTGGCGCCTCCGTTTCCCATTTCTCCCCCCTGAGTGCATGTGCTTAGTCAGACAGGCGTGTCTGACTCTTTGCAACCCCATGGGCTCCTCTGTCCATGGGATTCTCCGGGCAAGCATACTTGAGCAGGTTGCCGTGCCCTCCTCCAGGGGATCTTCTTACTCTTATAGTAATGGTTAATTTGATCACTCTGCCTCCTCGAGGAATAAACAAGTAATACTGAGTTTTCTTTCTTAAGTCAGAAAGGAATCATTGGGCCTCTCCCCCAGACCACATCTGCAACAGGGGTGTGTGCGCTCGTCCTGCTGTTCTTCTGATTGGTGTGGAAAGAAGATGCGGAACAGCTAAAATGAAACGTTTGTCCTGGGGCCCCCTGAACCCCGCGGTCTGCGATCCTGACCTAGTGACGCAGGACGACAGGCCCCCATCACATTCTTGCTACTACATCCTCAGAGCCACTCCCCAGACCCAGGGACAGTGCCCTTGGGCTGATATCCAGGGCCACAGCAACACCCGGGGTGAGGCCTCGGAGGTCCCTCAGCTCCAGGGCCGTGGGGTGGGGAGGTGGCTTCATGCTGAGGACGGACGGCGGTCCATCCTGGGAGGGATGGCGGTCCCTGTCTTTGAACGGAAACTGGGAAGACAGATTCTTTGCAAAGAGTCAGCAAAGGGAACATTTCCAAGACAGAAAAGTTCATGGGAGAAAGCATCTAAGCCCCTGGCACTGTGAGCTGAATTGGGTCCCCTCAGAGATGTGCTGTGGTCCTGACCCCCAGAACTTCAGAACGTGACCGCACGTGCAAACAGGCTCTTGGCAGACATAAGCAGTTGAGACGCTGTCATGCTGGACTGGGTGGGCCCTCATCTAAGTATCCAGGCCCCGTGAAGACAGAGGATTGGGGTGACGCGTCCACAAGGGGTCCCCACAAACCACCAGAAGCTGGAGGGGGGAGGAAGGACCTCCCCTGGGGCTTCAAGGAAGCATGGCTGAGCTGCTGACACCCTCATCATAGGACTTATCCACAACGTGATGGGATCAACTTCTGTGGTTTCAAGCCATCTGGAGTTCGGGACTTTCTCACGACAGCCCTAGCAAGCTAGCACGGTGATTAAACAGAAGTCTGGAATCACCACCTGAGTCCCTGCGCCTCTCTTCAAGTGAGGGGCTGAGGCACCCAGGTTAAGTGAGTCAGCCAAAACCGCACAGCAACAGGAGTGGAGCCGCGTCTGGGGCTGAGTGCGGCCTGTGTTGCCGCCACACACCTAGCCCTCACTCACCCACCACCAGCTCCCGCACTTCCTTCCAGCGGATGTGGCTGCCCGTCTCGTGCAGCAGGGTCACGGTGATCCGTCTCTGGATGCCCTGCCGGGTACCATGGAAGAGAACACGGTCAGTCGCCGGTAAGCCGGGCGGGGCGGGGGTGAGTTGGGGGGCGGGGCGGGGTGGGGCCGGGGGCTGGGGGCGGGGCTCGGGGGCAGGGGTGGGATGGGGGGCTCGGGGCGGGCGGGGCGGCGAGGTCTCCGCACCTGGTGGAGCAGGAAGGTCCCCATGCACGGCATCCCGCCGCGGTGATCCACCACTGCGGGGATGTAGCTGGGAAAGAGGTGGCAGGTCTGAGGGCGTGCCCGGCCCCGCCGCGCGCGCAGCACAGACGGCCGGCCCCCGCGGCAGAGCAGAGGGCAGGGGAACCACCACCCGCTGCCCTAGGCCCCTCCTCCTCGCACATCCCGCGGACCCCCGCTCAGCCCCGCGTGGGCAGCACGGCTCCGGACTCACTCGCCGTTGGCCTCCAGCTCGCA
>NW_011475940.1:17976-19259 GCF_000754665.1 Bison bison bison | reverse complement strand
CCCCCCCCAGGCCCCCTCGGCCATCCCAAGCCCCTGCCTCCAGCACAGAGAGGCCCCAGCCTCGGGCCCCTGCCCTACACGTGCCGCTGCTCCCAACACACAGGCTCCGTGCCCCATGTGCCCAGCCACCTCTGCCCACAGCCCCTCTGCTATGGGTGCCAGGCGCCGGCTGACCTCCCAGGGCCCTTCCTCCAGGGACCTCCCGGGCTCGCCCACCTCCAGCCTTGCCCCCGGGAAGCAGCTTCCAGGCCGGCCTTTCCTCTCAGACCATGTGCGTCCTGCAGGCTCAGTTCACAGGGCCCAGCCCCCTGGGAGCCCCCGGCCCTCATCCCCAGCCGCAGGCAGCCTCCTGGATGTCCCTCTGTGGCCCCCGCTCTGGCATGGAGTCCTGACTCCATGGGGCCTCCGGAGGGCCAGCGGAGGGGGTGGGCAGGGTGGTGCCAGGAGGCTAGGGGGCAGGGACGCCCCCACAGGACTTCGCTCAGCCAAGGGCGGCTGGCCCACATGGGCACCCCTGCGCCCGGGAGAGCCCCACCTACCTGGCTTGGACAGCGGCATGACCCGTGGGAAGTGGCGGCGAGAGGGCCTCAGGGGGCTGTGCGGACAGAGGTGGGGAGAGTGGGGAGAGTGACCGGGAGTGACTGGAGACTGGTGCCCCTCCCACGGGGCCTGGGAAGGTGCCCCTCCCACAGGGCCTGGGAAGGTGCCCCTCCCACGGGGCCTGGGAAGGCCTGACGCCAGGCCTCCACCAGCCGGGGAGGGGGCACCCTAGAACCCGAGACCCCCCAGGAGGCCCCAGGAGGCCCCGGGAATCTAGGCAGGCCCCTCCCGTTCCCAGGACAGGCGAGCCCTGGAACCAGCCCCTCCAGCCTGCTCTGCCAACACTCGCCCTGGGTCCCGCACGTCAGCTCAGAGGGTGCCCGGAGGCGGCAACAAGGGGCCCCGATGCCTGTGGGCTGCTCTCCCCACACACGGGGGTCCCACCCTGAGAGCTCCAGGCAGGGGAGGGAGCCGGGCCAGTCGCCCCCATCCCACCTGGGGGGGCGGAGGACTCGGGAGCAGGGCAGGTGGTTGCCCCCGCCAGCCCTGCATGGCTTCCCTGAGCCCCAGGACACGACCAAGGTTCTGACAGTGACCCTCTGAGACCCCTCCTCAGCCCCGTGGGGCCGTCTCTGACCCGCCCCGTGTCCGGCCGCAGACGGCTCCAAAGCCTGTCCAGGGCCTGTCCAGGGCCCAGCCGGCCTGCTGACCTGAGCACGTCCTTGCAGAGGGGCGGGAACGGG
>NW_011475940.1:17064-17686 GCF_000754665.1 Bison bison bison | reverse complement strand
GCCTGCTCCTCCACATGCCCTGTGGACCCGCCACTGCGGGCCGGCCCAAGGGCTCTGCCCCCAGGACTGAAGGGCTGAGGGCCCCTGGGCTCAGCTGCTCTTTCAGATCACAGACCTGGAGGATGGGTCTCTGCGAGCCGGTCCGAACCCCCTCGGGCTCTCGTCCACTCGCCTGGCATTGTGGGTTGAACTGTGTACCCCCGGACCCGCCCACCACCCACCACCCGCATCCCATGTGTTGAAGCATATATGTTACAGAAGGGTCTCCACAGAGGCGATCAAGCTAGAATGAGGTCGCCGGGGACCCCACAGGCCCAGTATTCTTGTAGGAAGGGGACTCTTGGGCATAGGCCCGTGTGGGACACGATGTAAGGATCCTGGGGAAGGCGGCCGTCCACGAGAGGGTGGCAACTGGTTCTCGTCGCAGCCTCAGAGGGAGCGTGGAGCCCACCAGGCTCTCGGGCTTAAGCCTCTGGGGCTGAGGCGGGCAGCCCCTGGGCTGAGGGGTCCTGCTGGGCCACCGGGGAAGGAACCCACGCAGCGCCCTGGCAGAGCTGGCCCTGCCTCCCTGGCTTAGAGGCCACCGGAGCCCCTCATCCCTGAGGGGCAGGATGGGCCACAG
>NW_011475940.1:16604-16964 GCF_000754665.1 Bison bison bison | reverse complement strand
GAGTTGCGTGTTGAACCGTGTCCCCCTTGTCTGCCAGTTCTTCCAGGCTCGGGGTTCCTTGGCCTCTCCAGCTTCTGCCTGGCCACCCTGCAGCCCTCCACATGCCCTGCCCTGCCCCGCCTCGTCCCCAGGACCAAGCCAGGGTGACCTCGCTGGGCCCCAGACCCTTCACATCCACATTCGGCCGAGGCTCGCCACAGGGGCCCTCGGGGACTCTGGGCTGCCCCCACCCCCAGTCTTAAGCCCCCCAAAGCCCCTACTGCCCAGCAGGAGCACACGTGCCCCCGCCTGGTGTCCGAGGTCCTCTGTCCTCATGCCCAGTCTGGGGCTGGTGCTCAGGAGGAGAAGCTGGGACCAAGT
>NW_011475940.1:15574-16427 GCF_000754665.1 Bison bison bison | reverse complement strand
GGCCTGGGCACGGGCACCTCAGCCTCCGGGGGGCACCATGTGCCCCCGCCCCCCCGCACCTTGCCAAGGCCCGCCCGCACAGCCTGGGCGAAAGGCTCACTTGAACTGGCAGAAGATGTCGGCATACTCAGCGGATATGCTGGACGCCTGCAGGACGGTCACGCGGAAGGTGAAGCTGCTGCCCAGGCCGAGGTGGTCCAGGGCGGCGTCCAGGGGCCCATCCAGGGCGGCTTTCTCAGGGCTGTCGAGGAGGCCTTCCGGGGTCACCGCTGCTGGGAGCCAAGGGCAGAGGGGCGTGGAGGGACCCGAGGTGCTGAGCCCGGGCTTGGGAACTGGCCTGCAGCACGCGTGCGGGCCAAGAGGCGGGCCGCGGGGGCCCACCTGAACAGGTGTTGTTGTTGACCTCGTCGGCTGAGGGCCCGGAGTCTGCGGCCTGGCCCTGGCCTTCCACAATCCGCAGCTCCTCCTGGGAGGTCCCTGAGCGGGACATGCCCACCCCGGGGCAGGACTCGGCCTGGAACTGTGCAGGCGGGGGCGGGGTCGGACAGAGCGCTGCCGGGGACCCTGAGCGCCCACCCAGGCTCGCCCGTGCCGGGGGCCTACCCCTCCCCAGGCCTCGTTCCCAGGTTCTCAGGGCTATGTTAGTCTAGGAAGCGGGAAAGGAAGGTGGGACACATCTCTGGGGTTCAGCTCTGCCCCCAGGCCAGCCAGGACCCCTTCCTCAGCTCTGTCCCCTCCCTCAGCCCCGCCCACTGCTCCCCCTGCCTGGGCAGGACGCAGGGAGACTCTCCCAGCGGCTTTCAGGGCCTGGCCAGCGCCCCCACCAGTTGCCCACATGGCCCCCACCGCCCCC
>NW_011475940.1:13371-15437 GCF_000754665.1 Bison bison bison | reverse complement strand
CCCACCCTGGGCCCTCCCTGCACTGCTGGACGCCCCGTGCCCCGCCTGTGAGGCCCAGCACTGACGACCTCTCTGAGAGGGACTGCGGGGCCCTGGGCCCAAGGCCTCAGAGCACCAAGGTTCAAGCAGCCGCCCGGGCTGGGGGCTCTTACCCGAGGGCAGGAAGGGCGCCTGCAAGGAAGACGCCGTCCTCCCCCCTCCCTGAGGCCCCGCAGGGCTGGGGGCCCGTCTGGTGGCATCTGTGGTCGCACCACTACCTTCTCAAAATGCTGGTCGTCAAAGGAGATTTTGGCTGTTCCCGACTGGCGGACGCCGGAGCCGTAGTCAGGGGCCTCCTCGTCGGCTGAAACAGGACAGAGTGGAGGGTCAGGCCCAGCTTGTCCCCAGGCGGGAGAGGGCATCCGAGGCTGAGTGCGGTGGGGGGGGGGTGCGGTGGGGGGGGCGACGTGGGAACCAGGTGGGGCTCCGACCCGCCTAGGGGCTCCCAGACTTGGCCAAGGGGCCCTGAATGACAAGGGCGTGTCCCGGGCACCCTGAAAGCCCACCTCTGCTGCCCCAGGGCCCAGCGGCAGCCACGTCGTAGGCACAGCCGCTCTGAAGGGGCCATGAACTCCAACTTGTCAGAGCCAAGCTTTCTACCTCTGCCCCCCGTCAAGTCCTGCCCCCAGACTCAGCTGCTGCAGAAGAACCTAGGGTCTTCTGGATCCCCTTCCCCCTCCCCCAACACGCAGCTGGATACTCAAAGCCCCCACGCTCTCACACCCCATTCTCCCAGTGTACAGGGTTCCCTACTGCCTGGGACAAAACCAAACCCTTCTCCTGCCGCCTGAAGGCCCCTAGTCCTGGCCCCTCCAGGCCCCCAAACCCCCAGCTCCAGCCACTCTGGCTGGACGCCACTGCAGGAGACTTCACAGACGCCAGGGGGCTCCGACCCTCTGTTCTGGGGCCCTGTGGGGGTGCGACCACCACCAGGATGTCCACGCCGGCTGCCTGAGGGCCCAGGGCTCTATCCCACCACCACCCAGGGTCGGCAAGTGCACAGGAGGGCTCCTGCCAAGGCGGGGGGACGCGGCAGGGATGACTGTCTCCTCCAGCTCAGCCACCACACGGGGGATGTCGGGTGTGGCCCAAACACACACAGCACCGACCTGTCTGTCTATGAAGCGGCCGGCAAGGTGGGCCTGCTCTACAGGGGCTGAGGGATCAGGAAGGGCCAGGAAGAGCCCGGGGAGGATGAGGCGTCAAGAGGGCCAGGGTGCCCTCAGGGGAGGAGGGCGGCACTGGATGCCCCAGCATCGCCATCACCTGGCTCGTCCCTAAAGCCAGCCCACCCCCAGGCTCCCCTTCTCAGCCGCATCCCCAGGGCCCTCAGCACCGTGGTCACACGGCTGGAGGAGCTGGAAAGAGCGCTTGGGATCGTGGGGAAGCGAGAGCCCGGCACAGGGGTCCAGACATCCAGAGCGTGCGCTCACGGGCCATCCAGCGGGCGAGCAGGCCCCCCGTGCTGCTCACGCTCCGTGCCCCCGTCCCGGCCTGGGCCCTCGGCAGCCACACACAGGGCATCCAGGGTGCCCGGGCCAAGCCTCAGGGAGGGGAGGAAGAGGCCCGAGGAGATGCCGGGGGCTGGAGGCGGAGAAGGGAACGCTGGCCATCGCAGTAGAGGGACCCTCCAGCCGAGCAGTCCCCAACACGTCCTCCAAGCATCTCTCCACACTCCTTTCTAAGAAGCTTCACAGAGAACCCACTTTCAGAGGGGCAAACCCAGCAAACCCGAAGCCCTCCTTGGGGTGGTTGTCCCCAGCCCGGAGGGGCGGCCGGGAGGGGACTGGGCAGTGAGGCATCTGCTTCTCAGTGGGGGGCTGGACCAGCTGGCCGGCAGTGGGCAGGGGCTCATGGCCTCTGGGGAAACAGGTCTGCACCCGAGCGGCCACACACTCCAAAGGGGGCAGTGCTGGGGAGTCGGGAAGGCTGGGGGACCAAGGGCTGGAGTCTGCACACCCGTCCTGGGGCTGAGACCACGGTGGGAGCTTGGGGGGCACTTCTGCACCAGGGTGGGTCTGCAGGCT
>NW_011475940.1:6651-12665 GCF_000754665.1 Bison bison bison | reverse complement strand
GGCGGTCTGAGCAGAGGACAGGGAGGAGGAGGGCTCAGCCTGCTTCAAGGAAGACGACCGGGAACTGCCTCGCTGACCTACGACCCTCACGCTGGTGCCGATGCCCCCCGTCTCCCCTGCCCATTTCCCAGGAGCCCCTGACACTCGCGGACCCCACAGAGGGCCTCAGATGGCGAAAGACGGCTCAGGGCTCCCTGTGAGCCTCTCCAGGAACACAAGGGGCGAGAGCTCCATGACGTCAGCCAGGGCCCCGGAGGAGGGCTGAACGGAGCCCCGAGGATGCCCCAGACGCAGCAGCGCTGCCTGGCACGGCCCCACCAGCCCCAGGGCCCAGAGCCCCCCTCTCCCGGCAGCTCAGCTGTTTACCCAGCTAGTGCCAGGACAGGCGGGCCAGAGGCCACGTCACCCCGTGGCACCCCCTCCCTGAGCCGGTCGACCTGCGGGATCTCACGGGCAGCGGAGGACAGAGCCTGTGCTGCCCCGCGGGTGGGCAGGTGAGCACAACTCCCTTCCGTTCAGGGCGCCCTCCTTGCAGGGGACACCCCCCTCGTTGGGGGGATCACCCTCCTTGGGGACGTGCCCTCCTTGAGGTGTGTCCTCCTCGGGGGGACCCCCTTTGAGGGAGCACCCTGGTTTCCAGCTGTGCTCTGCCCTCCACTCCAGCCCAAAGGCACAGACCTGGCAACCCTGAGCTCTGGGGGTGGGGGGACTTCAGGGTGTGGTCCTGGCGGAGGGGCAGGATTTGGAGCCGGATGGTGGGAGGTGCTGGGGAGGAAGTGCAGGGGGTGGGGTGAGGGGGCCCAGGTGGGGACAGAGGTGCGGGCAGTTGAGGTGGGGGTCTGGGCAGTGGTCTGGGTGGGGTGGGGGCGCTAGGGGACAGGAGGAGAGGTGCATCGTCCATCGCCCCGCCCCTCATCCAGGCTGGGGTCACCGCTCTGCAAGCCCCGTGGCCGCAGGCTGGGGGCACAGCTGCCCCCAGGGCCCTGCGTCCCCTCTCTGGTGGGCTCCCGGCCTGGCCACCGCCGGCCTTCCCCTGGCAGAGATCAGGACCCTGCACACCATCCTCGCTTGTTCCTCAGCTCTGCCTCGAGTCTCTCTGAAACCCATCACCCGGCCCATCAGCCCTGGCCTCCCTCCTCCTCTATGGTCTCCACGGCTGCCAGAGGGGACCTGAGACCTGAGCAGACCCCACCCATCGCAGCCTCAGAGCTCTTTGCATCCGACAGGCGCCCCAGCCCCTGCTGTGGGCCCAGCCCCGTTCTGGCCTCACACCCCAGTCTGTCTGCTCCCTCTGCACGGCCACCCACGTCTCAGCCTCCGGGCTGCTTTCTGCACAGCTCTCCCCAGTAGGCACAACCTCTGTTGACTGGTTTTGCTTTCTGGGCCCCCGAAGGCTGAGCTGGGCCCCAGGCGCCCCAGGGTGCAGCCTCCCAGGGCCTGCCATTGCAGCCCCCTGCCCTCCAGCAGGCGGAAGCCCCCTCCCCAGCACACGCCTCTCTGAGGACGCCCAGTGGCCTCTCCCTTCAGTGCGCTCGCTGGATGAGGGGCACCTCTGCCCAACCGGGGGCACGCGGGCACTAAGGCCCACTGCCCCGGCCACTACACAGGTAAGCAGAAGCCAGCAAGAGACGCTGGAGCCCGGAGAATGGAAGGCCTCACCCAAGTCGCAGAGGGCATCGCCCAGCACCCACCTCGGACAGGACGGGGAGCCTCCCCTCCCAGGCACCTGAGCTCCTGGCCCAGCTTCTCTGATGGAAACCGGGGGTGGGAGGGGGGCGACCATGAAATGAGCCAAGTCACGGGGTCCAGAAGGGGAAGCACAAGGCAAGGACTCAGGCACAGAGCTGGCTCTGCTCCCCTGAGGCCCAGCCGCCCCGTCCTGCCCCAGAGGGCTGAGGGGACTGGGTGGGGCAGCCCCCAGGTGTGGGGCCCAGTCAGCGCTGCCCTCCAGCCCTGCCTGCCCCTGGGCACAGCCTTCTGCAGAAAGCAGGGTCGGGAGACTTCCCGGAGCCCCAGGCGCTGGGCGGGGGGCCTGCCCAAACCCCTGCACCCTGCAGGGACCCAAAGGAGGACCCACGGGGAGGGCACACCGCCTCGGTTGTGGGCTAGTGAGGGCACGATGCCTTCCTGAGGCAGAGCGTCAGGCTGTCCAAGGGCCACCAGCCAGGAGGGCCCTCTAGGCTCGGGGCCGCCTCCTGGAAGGCTCAGGGGGCAGCCCCCCGGGCGCTGGCTCCCGGCTCCCTGATGGCCTCTTGCAGCACCCTGCAGGGGACCCGGGACCACCCTGAGGGGCAATGAGAGGAAGGAGGTCAGCCCTCTTGCTCCTGAGCCCATGGAGGCCAGGCCCTAGGCAGTCCTAGGCCGTCACAGCAGGGCCGCGGCAGGCGGGCGTCCCTGCTCCCCCACGGCCCCGCGGCTGCACACGCCCCCTGAGGTCTCCAGGGGGCGCCTCCTGCCACAGGGCCCTCCCATCGAAGGGGGCCGCACCCCGTGAGTCCTAAGGCTCAAACCATCCCACTGGCAGCCTGCCACCGAAAGCTCCAGGGGAGAAACCATGTGTGACGGCCCCTGTGGGCCCACCCGGGCCGGCGCTGGAGCCCCCAGCACCACGCAGCAGGCGGCGGGGGTCCCCTCTACTCACACCTCAACACAGACATTGGGGCTCCCTCCCCAACGGCATGCCTCAGCTGGACGGGGGGCGTTGTCTTTCTAGGGGCTCAAACACAGCACCGGAGGTCTAAGCAGTGGTGCTGGGGCTGGCGAACCACAGCTTGCGCACCCCGTCTCGCAGGTGGAGACGGACGCCCGGGGACAGCAAGGCTGGGGGCTCGGCTGGGGCGGGACCAGGCCGGCTCTGGGGCAGCTCCTGGCTGTGGGCACCGCACCCCAGCGCCCACCGGCTTACTCAAGGTTCTTTAGGCAAATCAAGTCTCTCCCAATCTCCGGGATTTCCCCGCATCGGATCACGGGATTTTCCCACATCGGAAAGGAAAGAAAACCCAGACGCTTAGGGTGTGGTAAACAGCAGGGCTGGGGGCTTCAAGGGCCCCCCTGGCTGGAGGTTGGGGTTTCACAGAGAAAAAGACGCCCGAGTCCACGGCCACGCTCGCCCTCTCTGAACCTCACTGCCGGCCGTGGGGGGCTCTGGTCCCCACACTTCTGGGGGTACCAGGCAGGTTCGCACACGTATCAGACGCAGCCCTGGGCGAGGGCTTCCAGAGGGCACGGCAGTCTGGCGGGACCCTCTCTTCTAGCTGCCCCTCGCCCCAGGACGATGACACCACCTTTACCCCGAAGGGACCCCCGGGCCTGGCAGCCCCTGCCCCTGGTGCCAGCACCAGCCTCGAGGGTCGGGGCAGGAAGACCCCAGGCCCACCCTGACTGACGCGGATGGGAGAGGGTGGGGCTCGAGGGGTAGAGGCCGGGCCCTCCAGACGCCCAAGTGAACGGCAGCGCCCACCACCCCAGGGGCCGGAGCAGCCTGGCCCTGTGAGGAGGACCCCACCGGCCACGGTGCGCCCACCCGCACACGGTGGCCTGACGCCTTGCTGGAGACCACTCGGGCTGAGCGGCCTGGCCCGCAGAGCACACCCAGGGAGCTCGGCCTCACCGGCTCAGCACTTTTCTGCCCAGAATCCTGGATCCTACACTTAGTAGGGGGCACCTGTCCTCCTTCCCCGGGACCGTCCATCCCAGACGGTCAGCCCCTCACCTCCTCTCTCTGCGGCTCCCCTGCCCAACCCCTTTCTGAGAGCGAAGGTCCAGGCGGGGAGGATCTCGGGGGAGACTGAGCCCTCAGGCCCACCTCCTCACCCCGGGCCAGCCCACCCCACCCCCGAGCGCAGCGGCACGCAGGCTGACCCTGGACTCGGAGCAGGCCCCCGCCGGGACCCCGTGCTCGGAAGCGAGGGCACCTTGAAGCAGGCTGAGACCCGCCAGGGACAGAGGGGGCGGCAGAGGTGGGGGCCGGGGCGGAGCGTGGGGGAGCGGAGGAGGCGGCGCTAACCACGAGATTGGTGAGGTGCAGACGCATGCTGGGGCCACGGAAGCCTTTCCGGAGGGAGGCAAGAGTGGGCGCCCCAATTTCGCTTAAGCTTTGGAGAGAGAGCCAGCGGCTACCAGAAGGATAAAGGGAACCACACACGGGTCCTTCTCAGGGCTGGGCCTGCACAGCTGCTGCGCGGGAAAAGCCAATTCTTGCCAAACCAGAAAAATCAGGACGTTTCCAAATGAAGCCCCTCGCAGACGGCCGCGTGGGGAGCTGGCCTCTCGCGCGGCTTTGGTTTTGGTTGTTTCGTAACATCCCAGATCACGGGGGGAGTGTGGGAAGGACCCAGCTCTTTCTGGCTGAGACTGCAAGAACCCACCCCCATTTCTCCCAGTGACCCCACACCTGCCTGACACCCAGCTGCCCTGGCCTGTGCAGCCGGGCTTTCTGAGAGGCCGCATGGGGCCAGCCCCGGGGGTCACACCTTCGCTTGGGTCAGTAGGGCAGGAAGCTGGGCTGGAGCATCTCAGGAGAGAGCCAGGGGGCCAGCAGCCCCTACTCAGGGAGACTGAGTCAGAATAAATCCGCGACCCCCTCGAGAGAGCCTGCTTCCTTCCCAGAGGAACCAGAGGGCTTCCACTTCAGCAGCTGCACCCAAGGGCTCCCAGAACAAACCCCGTTATCTGGGGGCCAGCCTCGCCACCGCTTCAGCACTGGCGCTCCAAGGTCAAGACTTCCAAAACCTCCCCTGAGCCTAGCCCAGGAAGCAATCCCAGACTCCTACAAAGGCTGCTGTTGAAGCTATCTTCCACCTCGGCAGACACAGAATGTGTAAATTCAGTCTCTGTGAGCCGAGGTTTCTAGACCTCTCCTCCTGGCTTCTGTTCCGTGTGACAGAAACACAGATGGACTGTGCTTGCCCTGTCCGCCCACAGGCGAGCCCTGAGCCCCTCCTGGACCTGGTCTCTCTCCTGTCTGGAACCCTTAATCCCTGCCTCTCCTCCACGAAAGGGCACCTCCCCGGAGGGCACAAGGCCAGGAGCGTGTCTCCAGTGCTGACGGCCTGAAGGTCAGGAGGGATGGGGTGGTCTCGATCTTAGATGGAGACTGGCTCAGAGAGAGGCCAGGCTGCCTAGGGCTTCAGAGGGAGGCCCTCCCACTGCCAGGCTCAGCCCTTCCTTCAAGACCCCCCTGCCCCCCGACGGCCTCCTCCAGGTTCTGCTCCTCTTCCCACGATGGTGGCTGGGGGGCACTGGGAGCAGACCCGGACCTTCTGTCTCTTTTGGAAAACAGCAGAAGGAGGGACAGCAGCCTCAGCTGATGGGCGAGGGGGCGCAAGGATGCCTGCCCCCACTTTTCCAAACGTCTCGAGCCCCCTGCACGGGGGTGGGGGCTCCCCCCGGGGTTCCAGAGGCCTCTCTGCAGAGACAGGCCCCCCTGCGTGGTGCCTGTGCCCCGGGGCGTCCTGCCTCCTCTGTCACTGGCCCCCACCCTCCCCGGCTGGGCCTCCCTGGGACGGCCAGGGGCGCACTCGCGGCCTCACTCGCTCCCCAGGGAGGCCAGCCCTTGCCTGCCCCCGCGCCGGAGCGGCGCCCTGCGGTGGCCCACGGTGCCCACAGCAGTGCTCCTGTGCAAAAGAGCTGGTTCCTTCCCAGCATGCCGTCCTCAACCTCACCAACCTTCCTACTAAACTGAACAGGGGGGGCCGGTCGTAAAACGGGTCCCGGCCGTCGCACAGCACGTGCTCCGGAAAGACGTCGTCCTGCAGGTCCTCCTCCTCCTCCTCCTCCTCCTCCTCCTCCTCCTCCCCCACGCTCTGCTCCTCGGCAGGCTCGGTGGCGTCGGAGTCGGGGCTCGAGAAGGTGGGGGAGGGGGTGAGAGCAGCCATGCGCTCGCTCATGCATGTGTTGAGAAGAGGGTAGCTGTTGCAGCCAGAGACGACTGAACTGGGGTTAGTGCGACAAGACAGAGAGAAGTTAACACCGGCTCCTCGGGGGCGGCGGGGTGGGGCGGGCGGCCGCATGTG
>NW_011475940.1:4198-6544 GCF_000754665.1 Bison bison bison | reverse complement strand
GGCACGTCCTGGCAGGCATGGTCCTGGCCGGGCATGGACGAGGTCTTGGCCATACTGAAGCCTCAGAAACCACGCCCCGCGGGGGGCAGGGGCTGGGTGCAGCCCCCAGCCCAGGAGGCAGGAACAACAGGCGTGGACTCTGGGCTCTGGGAGCACTCACACCCCACCGCTGACCCAGAAGGCCCGACCAAGCCCCATTCTCACCCATGGACAGGTGTCGCCTGAGGGCTATGGCCCCGAAGCTGAGGTGGGTGGCAATGCGGAGACCCCCTCCCCATCAGCGCCCGCTGGTGTGTGGAGAGGATGATGGGGTTGGGGGGGGAACTCAGACCAGGGAGCACCAGGGTTGGGGATTCGGGATGGAGGAGGGCCAGCACCCGCCTCGTGTCAGGGCCAGGGCCCAGGCCCCCGCCACCCACCAGTCTCCCAGTCACCCACCAGTCTTCTCCCAATCTCTCAGCCCAGTCCAGAGGCAGACACCCACCTGCCCACCAGCCGGAACCAGGGGAAGCGGTCGTAGAAGGGGTCTCCTCCGGTCACCACGTTGTCACAGTCCTCGATGATGCTGGAGGGCACCTCGGCCGCCCGGTCATACATCTCCCGCATCAGGTCTAGCCGCTGCCTGCGGGGCAGAGGTCAGCGTGGGCCCGGGCAGACCGTCCTGCTCAGGGTTGCCCTCGGCTCAAGCACGTTTGCCGGACAGACCCTCCACAGTCCTCGGAATCGGCTGACCGTGAGTAAGGGGCTTGCGGTTCAACACACGTTCACCACACACTTCTGTTAACCCCAGCGAGAGCTGCAGGGTGTCAGCAGAGGACGGGGCTGGGGCCAGCCAGGGTGGGGGGGACCCGGACTCGAGCACGGAGCCCCGGGAGCTGCTGAGCGAAGTACGAGTTGTGATAGGACACGAGGAACAAGGCATTTCCCAAGTCATCAGCCTGGAAGACCAGCAGGCCGTGGGAGAGACACCCGCGAGGGATATTTCCCTCGGGGGCCCAGGTGCAACAGGAAGGGCCTGGGGGGTCATTCATCTTCCAGGAGTGGCTGCAGCTCGGAGGCCAGGGGCAGGTGCGCCTGCGAACATCCATGGTTGGTGTGCAAGTGCCTGCGTTTGAGGGTGAGCGGGACCACGTGTGTGAATGTGCGTGGCTGCACGTGTGACTGCGTCTGTGTTCTTCATTTCCTGTGTCTCACAGTGTTCTGATGTCTCTGGGGCCTCGCTGCCTGGGAAGACCCTTCCCCCACAGCGAAGACCCCCTTACCCGGCCCAAGCCCACTCAACCAGCCAGTTCCCCTGCCCTAATCTCCGGGTGCAGGGCCAGGCCACCAGGCAGCCCCTGCCCCAAGCCTCCAGGACTGTTCTAACCGGCCGGTCCTCACCGTTCACCTTGTCCAGCTGTGCCCACGAACGCCTCCAAGAGGCCGTAGTGAGACCCCCCCTTCGTCCCCAACACCTGCACCTCCCCTGCATGCGGGTGTCCCTCCTTCCAGGGGAAGCTGAGCAACAGTAAGCTTTTCTCCTGAGGCAAAGCCCCGCCCAGTCACCTTCACCCAGGAAGTCAGGCGCATGCGGCAGGGTGGGCGCGTGGGGCCCTGGAGGCAGAGGGGAGGGCAGACTGGCCGTCCTCAGGGGACCCGCCCTGCCCTCCGCCATGCCCAGGCTCCGCCCGAGGCAGAGGAGCACCTGCCTTCCTCCCCCCAGCACCTCACCCACCCCTTCCTCCAGCTTCAGCCTGGCTTTGGCAGAGCAGAACACAGATCCCTTCATAAGCCTGCATCCTGCGTACTTCCTTCCAATTTAAAAAGACACTGAAACAGGAAAACTAGCCGCCAGACATCCGCGTTCACTCCGCTTCCTACGCACCTGAGTTTCTCCAGTGTCCAGTAGTGGGTGGCCCCGTTCTTCTGGTCTTGGACCTCCACGGCCACGATGGTGCGCGGGAAGGGGCGAGTCTCTCGGTCTTTGGCGGCCTCCGGGGGCAGCAGGTCAGGTGGCAGCGGGGAGTAGAGTGTGTCCGTGAGGAGGACAAACTGGAACTGGACCTGTGCCCGGTGAAGATGACACCTGTCAGGCCCTGGAGGTGGAGCCCAGCCCCGGAATAGCCTGCTTCCTGCGGCTGGAGAGGAAGCTCCACTACCCCCGCGCTCCAGCCTGCCTACGCGCTCCCCTTGGTCAGCACTGGCCTCCTTTCAGCCTAGGGAGGCAAAGCCGCTCAGCTGGGGGTCCTACTGGGCTGGAAAGGTGCCCACGGCAGACGGTGCAGATGGCATGGTGGGGGCTTGGCATAGCAGGACGTGGGGCGTGGCGTGTAAGGGACATGGCATGGCAGGGTCATGGCAGGGTGT
>NW_011475940.1:0-2239 GCF_000754665.1 Bison bison bison | reverse complement strand
GGTCCCAGCGTCACCCTCCACAGGGGGCCCCCAGTTGTCCAGGAGCCAGCCCACTGTCTCCTCTGACCAGCATCCCCCTCACCTGTCCCCTGCGGGATGGCCTCCTCCCCTACCAGGACCTGAACGAGAGCCTCCTCATGCTCCCTGAGCCTCCCCTGGGCCCCGCTCCTCCCAGCAGCAGTGATGTTTGAGAATAGTCGTGGGGTGTCTCCACCATCCCATCCTCTCCACAACCCCGCACATGCAACTCCCAGGACAGCCTGGCCTCCTGTCCCATGCCCTGGGCCCGGCACCCCCCATCTGAGGGCTAGGCTTGGCCCCTCTGCCGGGCACTTCCCTTCCTGGCTGTCCCCTGAATGGCAGCAGAGCAGGGGCCGGCATGTTTCCAGAGCCAGGCTCCACCCTGTCGGCAGGACCCTCCCAAGGCACACAAGTGCCCCCAGGGCAGTGCCAGCCATCCTGGGACTATCCTGCCTGGAGGCAGGGGTCTCTATGAACCGCCTAGTTTCCTTCTGACTTTCTCCAGGAATCACAGCTCTACTCTGGGGCATGCAAACCCGGCTCAGTCCCACTCCCCACAAGAGGCCCCCAGCCTGCAGGCAGCTCCTCCTCCAGCCCCTGAGTTCCGCTCCCCTCCCAGCCTAGGCCCTGCCCTGAGCCTGCAGGCACTGATCCTGAAGTGACAAGGGAGACAGAAACTGCTCTCTGGACCTGACCTTGCCTGGCTCAACCAAGCGAGGATGCCAGCCACGGGCGGCCCCATTAGGCCCCTGGGTCCAGGATGTGTGGTGCGTCCCCCTTCAAAGCATGCCAGGACCACAAAGGCACGGAGGGCCATTTGGAGCAGCCAGAGAGGTCTGGATGTCAGGCTGGGGGTGTTCCCTCTGTAACCCCAGCTGGGGCAGAGGGAGAGTCCCTTCGTTCTTAGCAGAGTCACCAGAAATGGTGACACAACGGTCTGTCTTATGTGTCAGCGGAGCCAGGGAAAGTGCCCTCGTTCACAGCAAAGTCACCCAGACACAGTGATACAACAGTTTGTCTTATGTGTCAGTTCTGCTGGGGTGCAGAGCCAGGGAAAGTCTCTTCGTTCTTAGAAAGTCACCTGGACAGAGTGACATGACAGTCCGTCTCATGTGTCACCCAGACACGGTGACATGACAGTCCATCTCGTGTCACCTGGACATGGTTACATGACAGTCCGTCTCATGTGTCAGGTGACATGACAGTCCATCTCATGTTTCACCTGGACACAGTGACATGACAGTCCATCTCATGTGTCACCCAGACATGGTGACATGACAGTCCGTCTCATGTGTCAGGTGACATGACAGTCCGTCTCATGTTTCACCCGGACACGGTGACATGACAGTTCATCTCATGTGTCACCCAGACACGGTGACATGACGGTCTGTCTCACGTGTCACCTGGACATAGTAACATGACTGTCTCATGTGTCACCCAGACACGGTGACATGACAGTCTGTCTCGTGTGTTACCCAGACATGGTGACACAACGTCCTTCTCATGTGTCACCCAGACACGGTGACATGACAGTCCATCTCATGTGTCACCTGGACATAGTAACATGACTGTCTCATGTGTCACCCGGACACAGTGACATGACAGTCCATCTCGTGTGTCACCCAGACATGGTGACATGACAGTCTGTCTCATGTGTAAGGTGACATGACAGTCCGTCTCATGTGTCACCCAGACACGGTGACATGACAGTCCGTCTCATGTGTCACCTGGACATAGTAACATGACTGTCTCATGTGTCACCTGGACACAGTGATATGACAGTCCGTCTCATGTGTCACCCAGACATGGTGACATGACAGTCCGTCTTGTGTGTCACCCGGACACGGTGACATGACAGTCTGTCTCGTGTGTCACCCGGACAAGGTGACATGACAGTCTGTCTCGTGTCACCCGGACATGGTGACATGATGGTCTGTCCATGTGTCACCCAGACACGGTGACATGACAGTCTGTCCATGTGTCAGCTTGGCCAGGGAGCGGACCCAGTGGTGTGCTCGGGCACTGATGTAAGTGCTGCTGGGGTGGGGGAACGTCTGTAGCTGAGGTGGCACCTCCAATCACGTGACCTCAGGACAGGAGACCACCCACAGGATGTGATGGGCCTCGCCCCTTGGGAAAAGGCCTTAAGAGCTAAACAGAGACGTCCCTGAGGAGAAAGTTTCACCTGCAGATTGTCCAACCCCCTGTCTGTCCAACC
>NW_011475939.1:13451-21376 GCF_000754665.1 Bison bison bison | reverse complement strand
CACCCCACCCCCTGGTCCCCCCCAACCCTCCTCCTGGACTAGCCACATCTTCCTTAAGAGCAAGTGATTGTGATTTGAAATTAAGATCACTTCGGAGGTTCTAGAAATCCAGAGAACCTCCCTACAGGAGGTCCCTGTAGGGACCGCATGCAGCCATGGTGCCTGCACGGTGGTTTTATTGGAAGGGAACCAATCTGTGAGCCTCTGCCCCTAGCTGGCCCCCAGCCCTTGCAGACACCAGTCGCGGAGGCTGAGGAGCCGGCTGAGAACGCGGGGCGAAGGCTCCTTCCCAGGGCTGCGGTCCATGTTCCTCACGCTCCTTAGTCTTCTCCAGGCCCTCCGAATGTGCCCTTCCCTGGCCCCTCTCTCACACCCCATCGGGCACTCAGCGGGCACCAGGCATGGGTCTCCATTCATCTGTTTACGGATGACACGGTGGAGGAGCCCGAGGCAGACCTCTCCAGCTTCTGAGCCCAGATGCTTGGCCAGGGCCCAGCCCCCTCCCCGCCCTTGTGTTCCAGCCGCACGGGCTCCCCTGAGTCCTGCTCACATGCGCTGGAACAACCTTCTGGCCCCAGCCCAACTATCATATCTTCACACTCCCCGGACGTCTCCTGTCTCTGGGGCTGAGCCCTGGGTGGGGATCGCCCCAGAATAGGCAGGTAAGGTGTCATCCCAGGGCATGGAGCCAGCTCACAGTGAGGGGGGCGGTTGAGAGGACCAGGCCTATGAGTGAGAGCATTCTCCTGGTTCTCTGGATGCCCAGCAGGCATTTCTAGGGCCAGGCGGGGCAGTGATGTCCCTGAGTCCTGCCAGGGTGTGGGGTGAGAGGACCCAGGTGGGGGCGGTAAGGTGATTGCCGATCCCGGTGCTGGCAGAGAGGCAGGGAGCTGGGGAGGGGCCAGGGGTAGCCAGGGCCTCTGGTGTCCGACGGGCTTAGGTGGCATCCGTCCGGGCGTGGGGACACGTGGGAGCTTGGGGCGGCTGGGGGCTGCCACCATGATGCCACATGGGGAGACCGAGGCCCTTCTGCCGTGTCCTGCCCATTTCCCATGACACAGACGGGGAGCAGCCAGGAAGAGGGGCCGCTCAGGGTCCTGGCCCCCCGAGCCCTGCATAGGTGTCCCCAGAGGCTGGTGGAGGGGCCGCAGCCTGCAGGGTGTCGTGACCGCTGCAAACGGCCTTGAGAGAGGACAGTGAAGAGCCACCGCGTGACCGCGCCAGCAGCCGTGTGGACGCCGGCCCTCCCCTCGGACGTCCCCACACAACCCGCGACGCTCACGAGCTTGGCAAGCAGCTCCCAGCTTTTAATTTGTGGGGAAGCGACCTTTTATATTTCAGATCACATGAAGCTAATTTGCACTCCAAGTTCAAGAGAGCTTCTGAGAAGGTACAAATGTGATTTCTTAACAGCTGTTCCTGTAGGACTCAACACGACAGAAATGAGAAATGAGGATTCATCTTTAGAGAGAGAAAGAGACGCTCCCTCCCCAGGCCGGCCAGAGGGTGGCCGTCGGAAGAGAAAAGCCTGTGGCAGTGTGGGAGCCAGTGCTCAGCTTGCTCGCGTGAGGCCCCAGCCTGCAGCTGTCCCTGCTGCTTGAATGCCACCAATGATGGGGGGCTCACTGTCTCCAGGGCAGCTGTGTCTGACGCTGCTCAGCTTGGCTGTGGGAAGGTCTTGCAAGTGTTGGGTCAAACCTGCTTCTGCTGATTGTGCTCTGCCCTTGGAAGATGCACAGATGACCTCCCTTCCTCCTCCTCCTGCCCTTCTGGTGTCTAAAAGTGGTCAGCTCATCCTGCCCTCTGCTGACCACCTCCGATTCCTTAACAGCGTGTCTTAAGCTGGCGTCCAGGTCCTCCCACCCTGTCCCTGAGAATGTTCTGATCCACCCAAGTCTCTACGATCAGCCACTCAGAACCAAACGGAACGTGCCTTTTTCTGACCAACCAGCCAAGATCCCTGTCACCTTCCCGCCTCGGGACACCGCACATCCAGCCTGACGGCCGAGGGTCACACTGGGCATGGCCTTCAGGACACTGCTGGCCCGACCAGTCAGCATCTAGGGAGAAACCGCACGGGGCAGTTCCGTGCCGATCCCCGCTGGGGGTCGGGCAGGGGGCGGCCGCAGGGGCAGTGGGTCTAGTCTGAGGACCAGCTGACACTGGCTGGGGCTGTGGCTTCGGGGTGAGCCCAGCTGTCACACTGCCTTCCCGGCCATCCTGACGACTGGCCCCGGGCTGGTCACCTGACTTAAGCTAGACCTATTGGACTGGGAGTCGGGATAGTGGGTCAGTCCCTGCAGCTAGCCGAGGGGGCGCTCTGTTCCCACGCGGTCGGGGAAGTTTGATGTCTGTCTGCAGAGACGCGGTGGGGGGGCCACGTGGACAGAGGACTAAAACAGGACACAGATGCAGAGAGGTGGGGATGGCCCCCGTGTCACCTGCCCCCCATCCACGTAGACCCGAAGGTCCCAAGGGAAGGGTTGGTGCCGGGTATCCGGCCCCAGGACTTGGCTCCAGTTCCGACCTGAGCCCCTCCTGGAGCCAGGATTCTCCGACGTCCTCTGCCTCATGGGAAGATCCAGGTAGCCCTGAGGTGCCAGCCTTTCAGGCCCACCCTCCTTGCTACCAGGGTTGGGGCTGGGGGGCAGGCCCGTTGGCTGAGGCCCCTGGCGGCGGCGCGATTTTGCTCCTTTTGTGATTTGCTCCTGCCACCCTTGGGGACAGTTCCTGGCTTCTGGCTCTGTACCTGCCCAGGTGTGGAGCCCCCTGCCAGTTGGGGCTGGGTGAGGCCTGGAATCGGGGCGGGCGTCCAGGCCGAGCAGACGCTTCGCTGCTTGGCCGAGAGTGGTTGAGACAGCCTGGGTGCAGTCTTGCCTGGGCCCTGCGCGAGCCGGAGCCTCTGGTCTCCGCCTGCAGGACAGGGGACGGTTACGTGCCCCACCTCCTCCCAGGCCAGCTGTGACGGCTCTAGGTAGGACGCCTGGCATGGAGCCAGTCCTGGGGGAGGCTGCCTGCAAGGTGGCGCGCTCAGGGGCGGCAGGGGTGCTGGCTGAGGGCCAGCGTCCTCCTTCCCCTCCAGGTGGGTCTCCCCACTCCCGGCCCCTCCCTGCCTGGCCCCACGCCCCGCCCCCAGCCTCGTAGTCAGCGTGTGTTACACGCGGAATTGAGTCCCCTCCAAACTGTGGAGTCCAGAGTCCTAGCAGCTCAGGCTGCGACTGTGGTGGAGATGGGTCTTTAAAGGGTGAACTAAGGTAAAACGAGGTCACGTGTGTGGCTCCTAATCCAGTCTGACAGGTGTCCTAATAAGGAGATTAGGACACAGACGCGCAGAGGGACGACCACGTGGGGCCTGAGAGAAGACGGCCATCTGCACACCAAGGAGAGAAGCCTGGGGAGGCGCGGGCCCTGCCCGCACCCGGCCCTGCGGCTTCCAGAGCTGACGGGAAACAGGCGTCTGCTGCTTCCCCCGCCCGGGCGGCTCTGCAGCTGCGCGGCCCCGGAGGCCATCAGAGGCCTGTCCAGGCGGAAGGAGGGGCCACAGCGGCCCCACCCCTTGATGGGGGAAGGTTCTGGAAGAGCAGGTGGCCCTGGAATGTCATTGCTGGGGAAGTCCATGTGCTCCAGTGACGCTCGAGGACAGTCCAGGAGGGGGTTCAGGCAGGAAGCGCGGGAGGGGCAGGTGGCGAGGGGGCCGACCGCATAGACGGCGAGGCGGCGGCGTGGAGCGGGAACTGGGGTGAGCGCCGAGGGTTAAGACGGTTAAGGAGCAGGAGGTGCCCCGGGACAGCAGGGAGCCTCCCGCACACCTGGACACCAGGGCCGCCCGGCGCCCCGGCCCTGCCCCCGGCCCTCCGGTCCCCCACCCGCCCCCCTGGGTTTAACAGGCTGTTACAGCCTCTCAGACAGCGTGGGGCGGTGGGGAGAGGCTGGAAGACAGGGCTGCGGAGCGCAGGTCCCGGGTGGGCAGGGGCTCCCCGGGCCCACCCCGCGCAGGTGGGCTTGACCAGCCTAAGCCACGCCCCGCTTCAGGGCTGCAAACCCAAGACTCTCCCCTCGTTTTTCTGTTCTCTCTTCTCCCCGGCCCCCTTGGTTCACCTCATTTCATTCACTCGTTCACTTACTCATCCATGCAAGGTCGCCTTGGTGCCAGAGGACGCAGAAATAAATGAGAGGAAAAAAAAATCCCAGTCCCCAGCCACCCGCTGGACACAGCACAGCCCCTGCCCTGAAGGCCCGCTGTGTTTCCTATCCTTTAGCCTCAGAATCGCTTCCTTCGGGGAGTCCAGCTGTTCCAATGGTTAAATACAAAATTACCCTGTGACCCAGCAATTCCACTCCTTGGTATTCGCCCATGAGAAAGGGAAACACATGTTCACAGAAAAATCTGCACAAAATGTTCACAGCAGCATATTCACAACAGCCAAAAGGTAAAAAGAACCCTAGTCCATCAGCTGATGAACAGATGATGAAATGCGGTCTATTCACACGGGGGAATATTAGTATTCACAAGGGGAATATTATTCAGCAAAAAAAAAAAAAGGACAAGGTTCTCATATGTGCTTCTGCCTAGATGAATCTGGAAACAGGATGCTCAGTGAAAACCACTCGTCACACCAAAGCCCCAGAGTGTGTGACTCCATTTACGTGAAACCTGGTCAGCAGCGCGGGGAGCAGGCGGATGGGGTGACGCCTGAGGGGTGCAGAGTTGTTTTCTGGGGTGAAGAACATGTTCTAAAATAGACTGATCGTGGTGGGCGCAGACTTCTGTGCAGGTACTAAAGCCCCCACCTCAGGCCCTCCAAGTGGGTGATCTGTCTGTGAGTTATGTCTCAGCGAAGCTGTGGCGCATCACCGTGCCTGCCTTCACAGGGGTGTCCAGGGGATTCACTGTTTTCTGTGAAATATTTAAAATAGTGCCTGACACAGGCTAAGTGCTCAATAAATGTGAACTATTTAAAACTCATACATCCCTTTTAAGCTCCTGAAGCTGTGTGTCCCCCGAAAGCCTGCTCGGCCTGGATGGGCAGGGCTCCCCACACTGGTGGCCGTGCCAGCACCCCCGTCCGTGATGCTCACCCCTTGGATTCTTTTCCTTTTTTGATTTATTTATTTTTGCCAGCTCTGGGTCTTCATTGTTCTGTACGGGTTTTCTCTGGTTGCGGCGAGAGGGGGCTCCTCCCGGTTGCGGGGCTCCTCCCGGTTGCGGGGCTCCTCCTGGTTGCGGGGCTCCTCCCGGTTGCGGCAAGCGGGGGCTCCTCCTGGTTTCTCACTGCACTGACTTCTCGTTACGGAGCGTGGGCTCCAGGGCGAGTGGGCTTCAGGAGTCATGGCGCACGGGCTTAGCTGCTCCACGGCTTGTGGAATCTCCCCAAACCAGGGCTTGAACTCGTGTGCCCGCACTGGCAGGTGGGTTCTTGTCCCGTGTATGCCACTGGGGAAGTCCCCTTGTATTTCGTTTAACAGCCGGGCTTCACAGCCAGCTCCTCGGTCTGTGGTTTCAGCGTCACCTTGCAGGGGCCCAGCGTGGCCTTCTCCTCCCATCTTCCCCACCGCCCCTCAGCACCCACACTCTCGGGCTGCGTGGCCTGTCTGTGGCTGGCCCTGTCTTGCCCTCGCTTCTCCTCCCACCTTCCCCACCGCCCCACAGCACCCACACTCTCAGGCCGCGTGGCCTGTCTGGGGGTGACCTGTTTGGGGGTGGCCTGTTTGGGGGTGGCCTGTCTGGGGGTGACCTGTCTGGGGGTGGCCTGTCTGGGGGTGGCCTGTCTGGGGGTGACCTGTCTGGGGGTGGCCCCTCTCACCCTTGCCCACTCAGCGGTCTCAGACCACAGCGCCCCATCTCTTCTCACGTGGACGTGGCCAGCAGCCGGCTCCAAAAGCACACACGTGCTTTGGGCTCTCCCCAGGTTTTGCCTGGTCCCTGAGAGGTAGTTTGGGCAGACAGGTGCCCTCGAGGCTGGCGCTGAGTCCCACTTCTGGGACCCCGGCTGGAGGCAGCCTCCAGGAAGCTTGTGGATTTCTGACCCAGAGGACAGGCTGGCAAATCCATGGGGGTGAACATTTGCAGATATCATTAAACTGACAGAATGGCTAATAACTTAGATGATATTAAAACCATCCAACTTTGTCTGAGTAAATTAGAAGAATAAAATAAGATTTATTAAGGGCAAAGCCAGAGCAATCCAGCAAGAGAGAGTCAGAAATAGAAAAGGCAGGGTTTGGAGCAGTGTTACATGAAGGACCAGGGGGTGGTGTCTGATGAGAAATGACAAGTTAATCACAGTAATGAGCCCCCTGACCCTCCCTCGTCTCCCCGGGGGGCCCAGAGCCGCCGGGGCTTTGGCTGAGTCACCTACCCAGTGCTGAGGGCAGATGGGGCAGCCTCTGGGTCTAGTCTGGCAGCTACCCAGGGCCCAGCCCTAGAGCTGGGGCTCTCCCAGAACTCCTGTTCCCGGGAGAGGCCAAAGACGCAGCCAGATGAACAGCCCCTTGGGGGCGTTGCATTTATTGAGCACCTACTGTGTGCCAGGCAGGGCTGGAAGACTTTAAAAATACAGTGTTGAGCGCTCAGGCTGGGCTGGGTGCCTTCCAAACAGTATTCGGTACGTGCTGCAACAATTCTCCAAGTCAGGTGTTCCCTCCTAGGTTACGGGTGAATAGCCAGGCTCGGAGAGGATCGGCAGCTTGCTCAAGGTCACACAGCCAGCAAGGGGCGGAGCCTGGATTCGGGACCCCACCATCCTCCCGGCTGTCCCTCAAGCATGTGGAGCACCCGCTGCACACAAGGTGGAGAGTGTGGGGTGGGCATGGTTCCCTCCCCCAGGTGGTGTGGCCCAGGGGAAGAGGAGGAGACCCAGCCAGAGAGCCACTGGGGGGTCTCCCGTGGGGGAAGGTTGCGGGGGGCTCTCTCATGGGAGAGGAGCAGGTGAGAGGGCAGGGCTGGGGAGAGGTCTTGAGAAGTTCCACCTTCTGCTGGGCAGCTCAGTGACGGCGTGGGGCCTAGGGCCAAGGGGAGGGAAGGTGTCTAGAGAGAGAAGGTGGTCGACCAGTTGTCCCGTGTGCTGCAGCAGCGTCTGTACCCAGATGGGGCACTCCTGCCCACTCACCCCTTGTCTCAGGATGAGGGCCCCTGGGAGGAGAAGGGAACTTGCTGTGAGTGGGCAGCAAGCTCGCCGAACTGCCCAAGTTCTGAGCAAGCTCACGGCAGCTCAGGGGGCCGCAGGCTGAGTCTCCCCAGTGTGTCAGTGGCCCACCCTGGCTCCCAGGGCACAGCCCTGTTCTGCACGCCTGGTCCCAGCACGCAGACGTGGCTCCGGGCTTCCTCACGGACCCCGCATGCTGGGCTCTCCTGACTGGTCGTCCAGAGCCAGCTGGGCACGTGAGGCCAGCCTGGACACCCCAAGGTGAGGGACGGTGGGCCTAGGCCCCTCACACACACCTCGTCCTTCCACAGGCCTGGCCATGCGGTGAGTGTGGCCCACCACCATCTGTGGGAGAGGCTGGGCCAGCAGCGACGTTGTGCCCGTCTGCATTTGTGGAAAGGGAGGCTCAGACCAGGGTGGGGAGCTGTGTGTGTGCCATGGACTCCCGCCAGGGGAAGCGGCGGCCTCGTGCATGGGGCCCGGCGGTGCGCTGGTTGGTTTTCCCCGCGCACTTCACGAGGCCCCATCAGACTGGCTGAGGCCCGCCCAAAGAGGCTGTGCTGCTGCTGAGGGAGAGCAGAGACCCCCCAGCACCCCAGGACTTGATCAGCCTCCCAGGGTGGGGATCTGTGTGGAAACAGGCCTGGGCTCCCCCTGGGAGCCACAGGGAACAGCCGTCTGGGGCCCAGCTGTCACAGACCGGGGAGCTGGGGTGGGGTCTGCCAGGCCCTGGCTCTGGGAGGGGCGGGGTGGGGACTGGCCCCGGCGCAGAGCTGCCTG
>NW_011475939.1:12463-13306 GCF_000754665.1 Bison bison bison | reverse complement strand
AGAGCTGGGCCTCCGCTCTCGCCACGGTGTCCTTGGCAGCACCTCGCCAATTAAGGGTGAGCTGAGTGTGTCGTGAGTTTCCAAATCGTCAGGATTCCAATTAGGGGCGTCTTAGATCCGCTTGAGCAGTTCTGCCACTCGTCCGGGCTGGAGAAGCTGGGCTGGGCGAGGGGTGCTGTTGCAGGCTGACAAGCTGTGATGGGGCTTTGCCAGGCGGGGGCTGGGTTAGGTTAAACTGGCACAGAGAGTCCGGTTTCCTGGCTCAGCCTGAGGGCCAGGGCCTTGGTTTCCTGACCAGTCAATCTGAGTGTCCTTCTCGTGGAGGTGGGGAGTGGGCCAGACAGACTTGACGTCTACTGGGAGAC
The DNA here is from genome assembly GCF_000754665.1 of Bison bison bison. Classification (NCBI taxonomy): domain Eukaryota; kingdom Metazoa; phylum Chordata; class Mammalia; order Artiodactyla; family Bovidae; genus Bison; species Bison bison. The sequence continues at coordinate 12,941 of NW_011475939.1, read as the reverse complement.
AGTTCAAATGTCATATTCCCAGCAGACATTGCCCTGAGGCCATCTGGTCTACCCTTTCATTGACAACAGGAGAAGCAGGCTGCTCAAGGCCGCAAGAGACCCTAGAGGTGGACCTGATCCAGACTCTGAGGCGGATTCGAACCCCCTCCATCATCCCAGCCGAGTGGCCATTCGCCTGGGCCTCTCTTATGACGACGAGGCCTCTCTTGCTCCCATCAGGGCATTTCCTGTGTCCATGGAGGTTCTTATTTTCTTGGCTGCACTCGTCTTCACTGAGGCGTGTTGGATCGAGTTCCCTGACCAGGGATTGAACCCCAGCCTCCTGCGCTGGAAGCATCAAGACTGGCCACTGGACCACCAGGGAAGCCCGTCCACTGGGGCCTTTATTTGGAAGGAGGGGGTTTCGGCTCGATGGCCAGAGCAGCCTTGTGAAAGCCACGTGCACATCTGGAGGAAGAGCTTCCCAGGCAGAAGAAAC
>NW_011475939.1:8806-12363 GCF_000754665.1 Bison bison bison | reverse complement strand
GCAGAAGAAACAGCGAGTGCAAAGGCCCCGGGGTGGATCAGAAACACAGCCCGCGTGGCCACTGGACAACGAGGAGCCCCCTGGCCAAGGGGGAAGGGACGTGAGAGGCTGTGGGTGAGGGGGGCTGGGCGAGGGGGACGTGTTGGTGGGAGGGATGTGAGGAGCTTCTGTGAGGAGCTAAGCTGGGGGTGTGATCTGTGCTCTGAAGGACGGAGCTGCCTCCTTGCGGAGCGAAAGGGACAAACCCCTGGGGATTCTGGGTGTGGCTTCAGGCCGGAGGTGGGGGGATGGGGCTCTTGAACTTGCTCCTGGCCTCGGCAGGGGTAGTGCTGGGAAGTGGGTACGATCAAAAGTTTTGGCTTGAGCCGCTGCCGAGGTGCAGAGAACGAGGCGAGTTTGGACATGTCCCATTTGAGCAGGTCTAGGCCAAGGGCAGTGAAGGGCTGGGAGAGGCTGGGCTGGAGCTGAGGGGGTGGTGGGACCAGGCAGGAACCATCGACACTGCAGTGTGGCCCCGCCCAGGAGCAGGAGATGCAGCCCCCGGGGGGCGGGGGCAGCGGTGGGCCCTGGGTCTGGACCCAGGCTCTGTTCCTCCCACGCCCTGAATGGGCCTCAGTTTTCTCACCTGTGAAATGGGAGCACTCTGCAGGCCACCTCTGCCTGCCCACTGGATGTCCGCCTTTCGCTGGATGTGGCTTCCTCGTTGGCCAGCTCCTCCCCGTGGGTGGCTTCTGCAGGACAGGTGCCAGAGACCCTTCTCTGCTGGATGTGTGGGTGTTGCCCCAGTTCCCCCGTCCTCCTGCTGTTTCTGTCTCCCCCGTTTCAGACGAGCCCGGTGGAAGGGCTTCAGGGCCCATGCTGACATCCGACCTCCGGGGTCACTCTCCTGGGACCACCTCTCGTTTGACTTGCTCTGGTTGAGGACGCGTCTCACCTGAGCATCCCTCAGGGCCTGTGACCTGGGACTCCTCTCCCGGGTCCCACCCTCCCCAGACCTTGGGCGGCTTGAGGTTGCTGCTACTCTGCCGCTTCCATGGTCAGGAGGGTCTTGATTAAGTAGGCATGCTGCTGGCCCTGGGAAGGCCAGGCATTGAGTGTGATGGAAAACCAGGTCGTGTGTAGACAGTCCTGAAGGGGGGCCGGGGGCCTGGCCCGGGGTGAGAAGCCCTCTCCTCACTGTGGGGCTGGTGGGGGGCAGAGACGGGCATGCAGCTGACCTGGGAGTGGAGGTCAGGCCGCTCTCATAATGATTAGGAACGTTCTCCACTGGCCGAGAGGCACAGGCGCCTCTGAACCAACCCAGCACCCGGGCTGAGCAGACGTGCCGTTCCGACACACGCCCTTTTCTCAGACCTTTCTTCACTTGGCTCAGTCCCACCGTGTCTCTGTATATCTACTACGCATGCTCACATCCGTGCAGCCCACAGAGTCAATGTTTGAACTTGATAGAAATGGTGCCCGGAGTCCCTGACATTCAGCATCGCTCCTCCGCTCAGTCTGACCCTCCGGAGACTCATCTGCGTCAGTCCACGTCCGAGTCGCCGATTGCCTGTTTACGTTAATTGCAGTCCAGGGCTCCTGTGCGAACGTCATTCATTCATGCCCCACTGGGTACACACAGTGCTCTTCCCACGCTTTCCCACGCCGGGCCCAACACACGCCGGCGAGGAGTTCAGCAGCTGGGTCCTGGGCAGACGTGTGCAGCTCCAGGAGCATCCCGGACAGTTCCTGAAATGACGGTACCCTCTGCCCTGCCCTCGCTGGGAGAGTTCCCCGTGCTCCAGAGCCTCACCAACACTCCCGCCTGTGGAACCTGAATTTTTGCCCACCTGGTGGTTCTGGAGTGGGGTCTCGCTGAGGCTTTATCCTGCGCATCCTGGTGATGGTGGTGCCCGTGGGAGAGCCCGCCGTGGGAAAGCCTGCCGCCAGACTTCCTCTGCTGGGGCCCCTGCTCCTGCCCAGCCAGCTCCCTCTTCCTTTAGTGTTGTGCAGGAGTGCGGGAGCCCTCCGTGCAGCCTGGGTATCGCTCCCTCGCCGGTTACGCGTGCTGTAAACACCCCGTGTCTGGTGGCCTCACTGCTGTGTTTATGGTGTGCTTCGTCACAGAGTTCTCCCGTTTTGCTCTGGGTGGATTCATCCGTCTTTACCTTGGTGATTTGTGCCTTTTGTTTAAGGAATCTCTCTCCACCCGAGAATGGTAAAGAAAAGTTAGCTCTGCACACTTGGCTCTGTAACCTTCGGGGACGCACCTCGTGGTGACATGAGGCGGGGCTGCACCTGGCGGTGTCCGCCCAGGGGACCGATTCCCCAGGTCCCCTCACTGCCTGACCGTCTCCCCCTCTGCTCAGTGTGACGGCCCCCTCCTCGTGATCCACGGGGTGGTCTGTGTTCCTGGAAGCCCTGAGGGAGGGAAAAGTGGATGGGAGAGAGGGAAGCAAGGAGGCCACCTGCGATGGAGTCAGCTGGGACGGACGCTGTGGGAGGTGGGGGGTTCCTGGTGGGGGCTCTGGGGAGGCCAAATGCTTACGTGGGACCAGATGCCACAGGGACTAGGGTGACTTGGTGGGCGTCTCAGGACGGGGCCGCCCCCGAAGGTCAGGGGGCAATGCCTGGGGTAAGGGCAGGTGCCCCTGCCGCCGCACGCTCCCACACACACGCAAGAACTCAGACCCCAGAGGGAACCCACGTTCCCACTGCGGGGAGTGGCACCTCAAGGCCGACCTTCAGCTGAGTTACAGATGCTCGTAAATCGTCCTTTGCTCACACCTCAGCTTCGGGGCCAGCGTCTGCATCTCCTCTCCTCCCAGGGGCCACATGTTCTCCCAGAGCCTGGGATTAAGAAGTCAGAAAGACGGGGGACCCCTGGGCCGGCTGGAGGGGGTGGGGTCTCAGACTGTCTGTCTCCCCCGTGCCGTCCAGGGCCTGAAGTTGGATCTGGAGCTGGAGAACTTCGGCCTGGGAGTTGGGGGGCAGGCGGGCGAGATGAGGGGACCCTGGGTCTCAGGCTCTGGGCTAAGCCATGGCTGGGGAGAGGCAAACGGCAGCCCTGACACCCAGCGGCTGGCGGAGGCCAGGCGGGCACAGGGCGCAGAGGGCCCCTGTGTGGCCCCCAAGGCCCTCCCCCTCAGGCCTCTGGTCCCTCCTGCCCATCGTCAGGGAGATTATGTGTGAGGCAGCCTGGCTGCCCTTTGAGGCCACTGAGCCCGTGGCATTAGGCGTCTCCTTCTGACCTTGGGAGGATCTGGCGCTGTGTCTGGGCTGGCCGGGTGGGAGAGGGCGGCCCAGCGCTGGGTCAGCGCCCCAGTCACTGCTCCACACGCCCTTTCAGCACAGGCCCCACACATGGGCTTCGGCTGAAAGTGCAGCAGTTAAACAGATCATCAGAATCAGCTGCCAAGATTTAAACTGGAGAGGTTTTACATTCAAATCTGATTTCTAGCTTTTTTTTAGGAAACATAAACTGAAGGCCAGGTAACTCTGGGCTATGCTGGGGCTCCGCTCAGACCCTCCAGGTCTCAGTGCCCTCAAGGGAGAAACCGTCAAAGGCTCCCCGCCCC
>NW_011475939.1:3639-8444 GCF_000754665.1 Bison bison bison | reverse complement strand
CACGCACTGATCCGCGGGACTGAGGGCTAACTGGGGGCTTCTCCGTGGGGTCTGGGCTTTCTTGTAGTGCGGGCGCCCAGCAGCATCTGGAGAGAGCGCCGGGGGCAAGCGGTGTCCTGCTCGTGGCCTAGCCCAGGGGGGCAAGCGGTGTCCTGCTCGTGGCCTAGCCCAGGATACGTGCACAGGGGCTGCTCCTCTGCACACTCTGGGCCGGTGGAGTCATGGGTCCCTGTCCAGACCAAGAGGAGGGAGCACAGAGTCCTGAGCACCACGTAGGACCAGGCCCACGGCCAGTTTTGGTAAATGCAGTCGAGCGCGTCTTAGACCCGTGGTGCTCAGTGACACGTTGATCCGCCCGCTGGGGCCCCTCAGGCCAGAGCTCCCTCTTGCTGTGACCTGCCAGATGCCTGAGCTTCGTGCCCACCTTTAGAGGTCCCCCAGTCCTTTCCCACTTCTCAGGCCCTCCGTATGCCAGGTGCCTCCTGTCGTCTCTTTGCAGTCAGCCCCCCTTGGTTTTTAGTTTTTAGTTAGTTTGTTTACATATGGATATCCACATGTTCCAGGATCATGGGTGAGATGACTGTCCTTTCTCTTCTAAGTTGCTTCTATCGAAGTTAGTTGTTTATGTCCATTCCTGTGCCTACTTGTCTGTATTATACCAACACCTCACGGTCTTAATCACTGTAGTTTTATAATCCGTCTTGAGATCAGGTCACGTTAGTGCTCCAACTTTGTGCTTTTTCAATCTCTTTGCCTCTTCTAGGCCTTTTGCATCCATATGAATTTTACAAACAGCCCGTCAATTTCTCAAGACAAAGCCAGACCAGACCCGGTGTGGACTTGGGTCTGTGGTAGCCGGCAGTTGTTAAGGCTCGTGCTGACTCCCCCCTGCAGGCCGACCCAGGAGCGCCTCCTGCTTTTCCCGGGCGTGCTCCCTCTGCGCTGCGTCCACTCCCTGACCTACTTGGTCATGTTTCTTGACCCCCACACAGAGACCCCAGGCCTCTGGCATAACCCATGGAGTTTCCTCGGCTGAGGGGAATCATCACATTCTCCACCATCCACAGAGTCTATTGGAGTTGGCTACATGGAAGAGTTTTTCCTAAGGTTTTGATATTTCCAGACACGTTCATTACATTATGGACTAAAATTATTAGGATGCCAGTGGGGTGAGTGCCTGACGCTGTGAGTTCCCGTCCATCCACCCGTTTTCACTTCCATTGACCCGTCCCCCATCTTTTATCTACTTACATATTCATCCATTATTTTTCATCCTTTACTCTATATCCTTCCCACCCATCCTCACCTCCATCCATCTCCCCTACCCTTCATCTGCTCACCCATCATTATTCCCATCCATCCATCAGGCATCCACACCCCATCTTTGTCTGTTTACATACTCATCTAATCTTGTTTATCCTTAACCCATCCATCCACCCACCCCTCCCACACCCACACCCCTCTCCCACCCACCTTCACGTTCCCCCGGCCCTCCCTTCCTCCCTTCCTCATCACACACTGTGCTGGACACTGAGGCTCAGACCTAGTTTCTGGGACCCAAGTTTCTCTCTCTTTAAACAAGCAGGTTGAGTGAGCTGATTTTCCTGGGCCCTCCACACTCTGTTTTTCTCTGACTCCTACACAAGGATAGCCAGAACCGGAAGCTGAAAGGTTCACACTGTTCCCACAAGACGGGTGAGGAGCTGGGCCAAGTGAGGCCCGTGGGCATGCCCCCTGATGCCCCCGACTCAGGGACAGTCACAGATGGCCACTGGTGCCCCCTGATGCCCCCTGACTCAGGGACAGTCACAGATGGCCACTGGCCCCGTTTGAGCCAAGACCCCAGGAGCTCAGGTCCCCATCCCAGGGCAGCACGGTGGGTGTCCATAAGATGGCACCTCTTGGCTGCAGGTGGCATTACCTGGGCATCCAAGGGTGCCCCGCACTGTGTCTTGTGAGAGCCTCCAGGTGCCCCAAGGAGGCAGAGGTTGAAAACAGAGGACCCGAGAGGTGAGCAGAGGGGGCCATTCGGGCCCGGGAGGCAGGGCAGGGGTCTGGGGAAGCCTCAGGTTTATATTTTTAAATAATGTTATGTATGTATTTATGGCTGTGCTGGGTCTTCACTGCTGTGCACGGGCTTTCTCTAGTTGCGGCGAGCGGGGGCTACTTTCTAGAGGTGGTGTGAGGGCTGCTCATTGCAGTGGCTTCTCTTGCTGCAGAGCAGGGACTCTGGGGCACGCAGGCTCAGTACTTGTGGCCCTTGGGCTCAGCTGTTGCGGCTCCCGGGCTCCAGAGCGCAGGCTCAGTACTTGTAGCCCGCGGGCTCAGCTGCTGCACTGCATGTGAGATCCTCCTGGACCAGGGATCGAACCTGGGTCTCCTGCACTGGCAGGTGGATTCTTTCCCACTGAGCAACGAAGCCTCAGGTTTATTTTACCCCAGGGTGGGGTCAAGGCCTGGGTCTGAAGCTTCTGAGCTGACGTCATCGGTGACCGGAAGCCCTGTTCCGCCACTGCGCCCTCGGCCTCTCTCCTGAGCGCGCCCAGGGCTGTTTGCACCGCCCCCGGCCTCCTGGCCAGGCCGTGCACTCGGCGTGCAGGACCGCTGGGGCTGACGTCTCAGAGGTTGGGGGAGGGCTCCCAGCTGAGGGAATGCTAGGGCTGGGGGCTGGGGGAGGCAGCTGACCCCCGCTCCTGTCCCCCGTGGCTCCAGTACCTCCTGGCTCCCGGGGCTCACCTGCCCCCCCAGCAGCCTGGGCCCACTTGTGATACTGTACAGTTTGGAGTTAATAACAGAGGCTTTTCATCTTTTCTGCAGTTTTCTTGTTGCTCTGTGGCCTCTGCCCGTTGAATCAGGGCCCCGGCTGCCTCAGGGGGGAGGCAGACACAACCAAGAACAAGGAAATCAATTGACTTTCTGGATGAATTTTTAAAAACGCACAGCAGAGGCAATATTCTGAAAGCGCAGAGGATTTCTTTTGCAAGAGCAGGGATTTTTGAGAAAGGAAGCGTTTTTGAGTAAGAACACAGACTTTACTGCATAAGCCACAGATGGGGAAAACTGCGAGGGCTTTTTCCTGCTGAAAGGGGCAGTAACTGGACAGGGGGAGGGAGAGAAGGGGGTCCGAGCTCCCTCCCCGCCCCTGCCTGGGTAAAGCCACGTGGAGGCAGCTGGCGGGAAATTCGGCGAGTCTGGGGACTCTCAGGGCACGAGGCCTGTGCCCGCTTATGCCTTCATGGAGAAGCCCCTCCCTGACGCTGTCATCACGGGGGGCTCCCGGGCTGGGGGAGGCCCCATCCACTACTCGGGCAAAGATGTGTATCGTTATTTCTGTCATTATTTTTGGCTCACAGAACAAATGTGTATTTGCTATCTCCTGCTGCGTAACAAACCTACCCCAGGTTTAGTGAAGGACAGGAACACATGTCTCCCCCATAATTTCAGGAGCGAGTCATCTGGGGGTCACTCGGCTGGCTGGGTCCAGCTCAGGGGCCCTCACGAGGCTGCATCTGAAGGCTTGACCGGGGCCGGAGCGCCCGTCCGCGTGGCTCAGGGTCAGTCTGCCTGGTGGCTGGGGCTTCGGTTCCTCCCATGCGGCCCCGGCACTGGCTGTGGTGTGCCCTCACGGGCCGGCGGCTTGCCTCCTAGAACCAGCGACCCGGGAGGGTGAGGAGGGGAGTGCAACGCCGCGTGGTCCATTCAGCGCGGGAAGAGACAGCAGTGGGCATGGGTACCGGCGGGGGCGCGTCCTCCGAGGCCTCCAGGATTCCAAAGCGCTCTGCACACACAGCAGAGGAGAGTGCCCAGTAGCTCGTAGCCCCTCCCTGAGATGTTTCCATTTTCCTGTGAAGGGACTGGGGTCGGCGGAGGGGCGGCTTTGAGAGTTGCTCTGGTCTTGCTGGGCCTCGAGCTGGGTCTCCAGAGTTCGTGGGCCAAGGAAGCCATCTTGGAGGAGCGGTCCAACCCCAGGCCCAAAGAGCAAGGTTGCAGGTCAGAAGGAGGGGTCGGGTGTGGGTCAGCGAGAAGTGGAGAGGGCAGAGCAGGAAGAACGCGGCCGGCGTCACACAGAAGGTCTGGGACGTCTGGCGGAGCTGTCGGCCAGCAGACCTCGATGCCCCGCGTCCCCTCCTCGTCATCATTAACACCCAGCCCAGGGCCTGGCCCCAGGCGGTCCGTGGGATCGGGGCCCCTCCCAGGTTTTGGAGTGAGGGCAGGAGCACTTCTGGGTGGCCAGCTCCTGTGGGGGAGGCCTGGAGGCAGGGAGGCCCAGTGGAGGCTGAGAAGCCCGCTGGCCTGGCAGGTAACGCTGGGGCTGGGCCTGCCTCATCGTGGCCCCCTGTATGATTCGGGGTCCCGTCCCCTCCTGAGCCATCCGTGAACCACAGTAGATGCCTTCTGGAGGTCTGACCCGCCTGGGGGATCCGTGTTCCAGTCTGACCTTGGGGCCGAGGCAGGGGCCTGTGAGGTGAGGGGCTTGGTGCCCGCGAGGAGCCTGTGCTCAGTGCCCTGGGCCCCTCGCTGGCCCTGAGATGTGCCAGATTCCTTGTTCCCCGGGCGGGGCTCTTCTCCCAAGGCCACCTCCTGCTGCTCCGTGGACTCCGCCAGCCTCTGCTTCCCAGCTTTCCTGGGACTCCCTGCTCCCAAACCCCGCCTCCACAGGTGCACTCTCGGTCCCGCAAGCAGCAGAGCCTCCCCTGGGGTCAGACCCTGGCCGCAAGACGGGTGCCACCACTCAGAGGCGGGGCTGCCCCTTTGGGCCAGTGCTGCGCGCCCCTACCCCATCAACCAGCAGGGACCAGAGGCTA
>NW_011475939.1:0-2490 GCF_000754665.1 Bison bison bison | reverse complement strand
TATGTGAACCTTTGTCGGCAAAGTGATGTCTCTGCTTTTTAATATGCTGTCTAGGTTGTCATAGCTTTCCTTCCAAGGAGACAGCGTCTCTCAGTTTCATGGCTGCAGTCACTGCCCGCAGTGGTTTTGGTGGTTAGGAAAACGCAAATGAGAACTGCAGCGCAATGCCACCTCCTGTCCCTGGAAAGGCTAAAGTGGAAAAGGCCGGCCACGGCAGGCGTGGGCGAGGGTGCGGAGCAGCGGGCGCGGGGCGGGGGCTCTGTGGGGAGTCTGGCGGCTTCCTGAGGAGTTGGATGCACACCTGCCCTAAAGACCCAGCTGCCCTGCTCCCAGGTTCTCGCATGCGCCGTCCCACAAAGATGGTGCGTGGATGTTCCCAGCAGCTCCTGTGACCAGCAGACCAAGTGCCCCTCCCTGGGCGGCTGGGAGGATTGATTCTGCTGGTGGAGGCTGTCACCCGGGAGGCTGCCCAGGTGGTGCTAGTGGGGAAGAATCTGCCTGCCAATGCAGGAGACGCAAGAGACTCGAGTTCAATCCCTGGGTTGGGAAGATCCCCTGGAGGAGGAAACAGCAACCCATTCCAGTACTCCTGCCTGGAGAATCCCATGCACAGAGGAGCCTGGCGGGCTGCAGTCCGTGGGGTCACGGAGGGTCCGACGTGACCGAGCACACACATGTCCCTTGGGCCAGCACCTGGGAAGGCCTCAATCATTACGTCCCGTGTTGTCTTCATCTCGTCCGACTGGGTCAGAGTGCAGGTGGGGAAACTGAGGCCTGGAGAGGGGCGGAGGGATTACTGGGATCAGTCAGGGCTCAACGCCAACGCCAGAGCCAGCAGCCAGGCCTCTTACTGTGGCCAGCGGACGCCCGGCTCCCCTTCTACCTCCATCTTGGTGGGGCCGCTGGGCCTCCATCTCACAGACACGGGAGTGTCTCCAAGCTTCCTCTCGGCTGGATGGAAGCAGCCCGGCCCGCGCAGACTGGGCAAGTACCCATCCCCGAACCGCCCAGCTAATAAGCTCCCCATTAAGCCCTAACAAGCAGCACCAGCCCCCCTTGCTGGTCTGGGCTAAATTAATCCAAAAAGAGCCTCATCTGATGTGAGGCCAGCTCTTCTGGGCAGCCTTGACAGAGGCAGAGGAGAGGGAAGCGGACGGAGGCAGAGCTGTGAGCGTCTGCTTTGAAAATGAGTCTTCAGTTCCCGAGTGAGGACAGGAGGAAGGAGGCAGCCAGCCTCACCGCATCCCAGAGCCGCTGGGCCTGGGGTGAGGGTGGACGCGGGGCCAAGCTGGGCGCTGGGCGCAGCTTGGAGCCCCCGAGCCCCACCCAGCTCCCACCTGAGCATTCTGTCTCCGGGTCACAGAGCGCCCCGGACTTGGGGCTGAAGCACAGTCATTTCTTCTACTTGGTCAGGGCCCCGTGTGGGCTGCACGCTGGGCTCTGCTGCCTGAGGTACTGGGCGGGCAGCACCCACCCCACCGGAGGAAGGGACCTCGTTTGAGAAGGTGCCCTCGTGGGGGCGGTCTGCAGGCAGGACGGGGTGTCTGTGTCCCCAGGACGGAGCCGGGGGCCATCGCGTCGCTGTTTGTGACCGGCGTCACTCCGTCAGGCTGCCCGTGGGGGCCGTCCAGACGCCACCCCTCAGCCGGGGGGCCGAGGGTCCGCCAGGGCCGTGGGACGGAAAGGGGGGAGGTGACCACTCCCAGAGCTGCACCCACGTGCCCCCCACACGCTGCAGACAGAATGGACCCCAACTCACCCCGCCCAGAGCCCCCAGGATGCCAGCTCTGCCCAACGTCCTGCCCGTGGCCTCTGAAAGCGAATCGGTTTGACAACCCGGCTTCAGCTGTCCACGCCTGCGAAGGCCAGGGGCTTGCTGACCTGGCGGGCCTGAGGGTGGGGGCCCGGCAGCCGAGGGGGCCTGGCCTGGAGGGGAGCTCCGCTCACCTGACGGAGAACCTTTCCCTCTAAGGTCTGACTGCCCTTCTGTTAACAGACCCTCTGCCGCCCCATTCACCTGGTCCATGAGCTGGGGGCCCGGGCTGGGCAATGCCGGGAGGCAGAACAAAATGCCCGAGCACTTGTGCTCCAGGTTCCGAGTCACGCGCGTCGCTGAGGTGTCCCCACACCTGCCCTGGGGCCTCCCCAACATCAGGGCCCCCAGGACCCGGCTTCTCCCCGAGGCTCCGCACGGGCAGTGGACTGGCCCGGCACAGACACCTCCTGGCCGTGCAGCTGGCCCTCGCCTGTCGCCCGGCGTCACCGGCCTCGGAGGCACAGGTCCCGGCCTGGGTGGGGCTAGAGCTGCCAGCAGGGGGCTCCCTGGCCGTCGGGCGGGACGCACAGCCTGGCAAGGGGTGGGGACTGGCTGCAGTCCTGAGCTCCCGGGCTGCCAGCAGGCGGCTCCCTGGCCGTCGGGCCGGACGCACAGCCTGGCAAGGGGTGGGGACTGGCTGCAGTCCTGAGCTCCCGGGCTGCCAGCAGGCGGCT
>NW_011475938.1:37545-44766 GCF_000754665.1 Bison bison bison | reverse complement strand
CCCATCTACCCACCTCCTGCCAGCCCGCCCACCTCCTGTCCCCGTGTCAGGCTAGGGCCTGGGCGCTCGAGTTCTTGGTCGTGGGCGAGGGCACCAAGTCCCTCGTGCTGGCGAGGAGCAGGGGACGTTCCCGGCTCTGCCCGGGGACCTTCCCCCGCGCCAGCCTCTTTCCCTATGAGAGGCAGGAATGAGATCAAAGGTCCCTAGGCTGGGATTCCAGCAGTGGGCCCCAAAGGTAAAACCTGTGAGCCCTAAGCCCTTTTCTGTATTTTGAAAGATTCAGCTCCTGGACACGTTTGAGATCTTTTTTCTGGGGGGTGGCAGTTCCTCCTGTGTACACATTAAGTCGATTTTTATCTAGCTCCAACCTAAAGTAGGCTGCTCTGGTGGCTCAGAGGGGAAAGCGCCTGTCTGCAATGCAGGAGACCCAGGTTCGATCTCTGGGTTGGGAAGATCCCCTGGAGAAGGAAGTGGCAGCCCACTCCAGTATTCTTGCTGGAAAATCCCATGGATGGAGGAGCCTGGTAGGCTACAGTCCATGGGGTTGCAAAGAGTCAGACACAACCGGGCCACTTCACTTTCACTTTCATAACCTAAAGTGGATACTTTGCCTGTACTAGTGAAAGTGAAAGTCAGTCAGTAGTGTCGGAGTCTTTACAACCCCATGGACACGGGACAGGTAGCCATTCCCTTCTCCAGGGGATCTTCCCAACTCAGGGATCAAACCTGGGTCTCCTGCATTGCAGGCGAATTCTTTACCAGCTGAACCACAAGGGAAGCCCTTCCATATGTTAAACCCCCATGGAAAGTCAAAAGCATAACAAGTTTTCCTTGGTACCCGCTGATCCTGCCAATTGCGAGGTGGAGTTTCCCTGTGTGCGCTGGATCCTTCCCAGGCCCCTGGGGTCACTGGGTTTGTTCCAGGTTGAGCCGGAGTGCTGCTGCCTGCTTTGCAGGCGTCTTTATAAAGTCAACGTTAAAGCGGACACCGACTCCGCTGAGCGGGTGCAGCCCCACACCCACCCAGCACAGGCCTTCTGCACCTGGCTTACAGGTGAGGAAACCCTGGGCGCTGAAGTGTCCGTGGAGCACAGAGGGCTGAGACGCCAATGCCTCGGCTCCGGGGAAATGCAGCTTGTAGAGGAAGCCAAAACCTTCCCCCACCCTCCCAACCGTCCCTTTCCCGGGAACCCTGGACTTCTTCCCCCCCGTGGGGACAAGGCTCTGGCTGGGGAAGACCTTAGCCTCTTTGGTTTATAAAGCATGAGAAGGTTGGAGAAGGGAGGTGAGGACCTGCCGATGAACTCCTTTGGAACTACCATCCCGGTCACATCTTTTCCACAGCCCCACCTTGGCACCCCAGTTTACAGACTTCTGTTCTAGTCATCGCCTTCCTGCCCCCTGGCTCTCATCCTCGTGGATATTTTGGGCTCTCTGGGCATCAGCATGACCCACGTTTCTGCTGAAGAAGATCCCACCCCACTCCTCCTGAGGCCGAACAAAGAGCCTCTCCACCTTGTCCAGACCTTGCAGGGACTTGGATGGCACATACACAGAAGCCATCCCTGACCAGCCAGGCTGACCAGGCTGCAGGAGACTGTCCTCCTCCTCTGGTCTCCCACTGACCAGAGGAGTCCCTCCCAGGAGTCTAGCAGGAGCCTGGGACAGCCCTGAGCACCTGGGTCTGGTCCTCCTCCTCTGGTCTCCCACTGACCAGAGGAGTCCCTCCCAGGAGTCTAGCAGGGCCTGGGACAGCCCTGAGCACCTGGGTCTGATGGAGCAGCGCTGGTTCTGGCTCACTCACCCACAGCAGACAGAGCTCAGCCAACTGACCTTCCCTGAGGCTGGAGAAGTCTCTAGGAAGGAGACTCAGTAAAAGAAACGTGACCAATGCTCACATTTGAGAACTCGGCCCCTGGGCTAACGACCCCTCAGGCCCAGTGAAGAGTCGCCTCCCCGAGGCTTCTTGGGGAGGCTGGCCCTGAGCACCCCCACCTCCGCTGGCTCCGTCCTCTCCCTCCCAAGGCTCTCGTAGCTTCGACACAAGCGGCTGGGCCTCCGTGTGCCTGGGACACAGACACTTAATCTCCCCAACCGGGGTTTCCTCGTCTGTCAAAGGAGGATAAAAATAGGACCTGATCCTGCAGCTGCGGAAGGAGAAAGGCACGTAGAGGGCGAGTGGGCCCCCGGTCCGCCTCGGTTGTGGCTCCCCTCTCTGGCCTGGTCTCTCACTTAGGCTGCACATTGATCGTCTGCACCCTCAGGGAGTGTGGCAGCTCCCTGAGAGCAGGGCTCCAGGCCCCCCACGCCCTACAAGAGATCCAGCACGTCGTGGCTGTGTGAAAAACCCTTCCTGCACCTCTGACCCCCTCTCCAGCCTCCATCTGCGAAACTCAGGGCAGCCAGACCCCCAGCAGCTAAGGCAGCTGCCCCGTCAGCCCAACAGGAGCCCTGCAGACCTAAAACCACGGCCCTAAAGCTTGCACTTGGCCTTGATTAAGCCCTTGCCCAGGGCCTCAGCGGCTCCCTGCTGCAGTCTCCCCACCACATCTCTAGAGACCCCAGTCAGCAACGCCGTTGGTTCATAGTTGAGTCAATACACAAGTCTCTTAAAAGTTTAGTTATTGTGTGTCCTTGCAGAGGACGCAGAACAACTAAGGAAAGGGAATCTCTGTCTCCCCCCGGCACAGGCTGAGCCCTGGTGGAGGGGGGCAAGGGTGTCTACTCATGCAGTCCTGTGTTGACCGTTTAGGGTGAGCCAGGTGTTGGGGCGAGAGGTTTGCATACGTCATTTCACTGACTCGCTGGTTTTAAGGGGTAGGGACAATTATGCAGGTCTTCCTGGCAAGGGATCAAGCCCAGGTTTGCGGCATTGCAGACAGATTCTTTACCATCTGAGCCATGCGGGGAAGCCCTCAAAATGGAGGCGCCGTGAGGTTAAATTACTAGCTTGAGCACAGTTTGAACTCGGGAGGAGTGGGGTGGGGGTTCACATTTCACCCCCAAAATACGTTCCAGGAGCCTGCATTGTGGTAGGGGGATGAGGTGTGTGGGGCCAGCAAGCACCCCAAGTCCATCAGCTAGCCCTCTCAGAAAAGCACGCGGAGCCCCTGGGACTGGATGACACTCGGTGAGCGTTCTCACTTCTGCTTCCCACCCCCCTCCAGTGGGGGGTCACCGGCCACATGAAGGTGACTGCAGAGAGTCGGTCAGGGCGAGGAGTCTCGGTCTGCCCAGCTGTGAAATGGGTCAGTAAGCACCTGCCTCGTGGGACTGTTGTGAGGGTAGACGCAGCGGGTGTTTTCATTCTCGACACGGCCCTACACATGCATTTGTGCATTCGCCGCCCTCCAACCCCACCCCGAGGTGCTGGTGAGGGAACCATGCCCCACCCTCCCGATTCCTGGCTCCGCACACACAGGAGGGGACAAGACAAGGCACCGGCTGTCTCGAGCCGACACGCTCCCAAGGATGTACAGAGTATCATAAATAAGACACGTGGAGTGCCTGATGCTGCTTGATGCTATGGAGGAGAATCAAGCCAGCAAGGGAACCAGGGAGCTGGGCTAGTGGGCTCATGGCAGCCAAGTATGGGAACTAGAATTGTGGGTGATTTTATTCTTCTTCTTAACCAGTTTCCCCATGGCAAACAGTCATTGCTAGGGCTTCCCCAGGTGGCGCTAGTGGTAAAGAACCTTCCTGCCAACATGGCAGACGGGTGCAAGAGACATGGGTTTGGTCCCTGGGTCAGGAAGATCCCTGGAGGAGGAAATGACAACCCGCCCCAGTCTTCTTGCCTGGAGAATCCCATGGACAGAGGAGCCTGGAGGGCTAGGGTCAATGGGGTCACAAAAGAGTCGGACATAACTGAAGCGACTCAGCACACACACAATGACAACTGAGTTTTGTTTGAAGAAGCGATCATGTGGTACAAAGGAGAGAGGCGAGGCCCGCCCAGTGCTGCAGTCCCTGGGGCTTCCGGAACCCTCGCTGAGAGTTTAGGTGCCCGGGCATCCCTGGGCTCTGATGGCTTACAGGACGATGCAGCCAGCCCTCCGGGCTTTATTTACACCCAAAGGAAAGCTTTGTGCTTTGATGTCCTGGGGCTCCAGGGCCCTGTCTGTGTCCCCTCTCTATTTCCTCTGCTTCTGAGAAGGAACCTCAAGGCTATAAAATAAGTGTGTCGGAAATGATTGAAGACGTAAAATAATTTTTAAAAGACTAACAAAAAAATGTGGAAATTTGGGGGGAAAAAATCCTAGAACTGATAGAAATTAAAAAAAAAAACTAGGCTATGTGGAAATTTAAAACTCAGAGGAAGGGACAAATAACAGCTTAGACAAAGCTGAAGAGAGAATTAGTTCCCCAACCATAATGAAGCTTAGGGGAGCAAAGAAATTATTGTAGAAATTGGAAAACTCTGTTAAGAAAGAGGGGAGAGGCACTAAGTCATCCGTTCAAAAGGATATTCAGACGAAGAGAGTTAAGAAAGGGGTGAAGGGATGTTTGAATGTCTAAGAGGTGAGACTTGGGGGCTTCCCGCGCAGTCCAGCGGGTAAGACTTCCCCTCCCAACACAGGGGGTGCAGGTTCCGTCCCCAGTCAGGGAGTGAGGATCCCACAGTGCCTTACGGCCAAAGAACCAGAACGTAGAACAGAAGCAATATTGTACCAAGAGCAATAAAGACTTTATAAAAAAAAGGTGAAACTTCAATGAAATAGATGGAAGAAATGGATCCTGGGATTCAGGAAGCCCAAGTCTCACGTAGGATGAGCACAACTGAATCCACGCTGAAACGTGTCACCGAGAAACAGAAGACGCATCAGAGGCAAAGAGCTGAGAAGCAACAGGCTGCGGGGAAGTCAGCAGAACGGCAGAGGAGAGGGCTGCAGGGCCCGGACTCCACAGACGCAAAACCGTCAGGACTCACTGCATCCGAACTCTGGAGACCAAGCATGAAAGCAGTCAAGAAAAGGGTGGCTTCATCTCAGCGACTGAGGAAACCTGTGTTGATTCATGAGCTGACCAACAAGCTAGTTGAACACGCCCTGCAGTGGCCGCAGAGCAGAGAACCCTGGCTGTACAACGTGGGTTCAGACAAGTCACCGGACAAACAGCAGCAAGCCTGCACAGCTGTAGCATCAGCAGACCGCTGGACCGGGGAGAGTGTGGTTCCCAGAGCTCCACGTTGTAACATTCAAGAGGTCCAGTTGTCAACAAGCGTGATGAGGCCCAGAAATGACAGGGAAGTGTGGCCTACACACAGGAAAACAATGTGGATTGGGTCAAGCACGCTTCAGTAAGGAGGAAAGAGGACTTCCCAGTGGCCCAGTGGTTAAGAGTCCGCCTGCCAATACAGGGCACACGGGTTCCATCCCCACTCTGGGAAGATCATGCCTGCCGGGGCAATTAAGCCTGAGCACCGCAGCCCCTGAACCTGAGCTCTGGAGCCCACACTCGGCCTGAGCACGACAGCCAGAGGAAGACCCCGAGAGCAGCGACAAGGACTCGGCGCAGCCAAAATTAATAAAAATAAATTCATAAAAGAGGGGGGAGAGAGGAAGAAAGAAACAAAGGGACTTCCCTAGTGGCTCAGTGCTTGCAACTCTGCTCCCATTGCAGGAGGCATGGGTTTGATCCCTGATCAGGGAACTAAGATCCCACGTGCCACGACTAAAGTTCACGCACAGGCAGTAAAGATGGAAACTCCCCCCTGCCGCAACTAAGACCCATTGCAGCCAAAGTAACTAAGCAATTTAAAAAATAAAGTGTTACTGTTAACAAAAATTGTGCACAGATCACATCAGATCAGATCAGTCGCTCAGTTGTGTCCGACTCTTTGCAACCCCTTGAACCGCAGCACGCCAGGCCTCCCTGTCCAGCACCAACTCCCGGAGTTCACTCAGACTCATGTCCATCGAGTTGGTGATGCCATCCAGCAATCTCATCCTCTGTCGTCCCCTTCTCCTCCTGCCCCCAATCCCTCCCAGCATCAGAGTCTTTTCCAATGAGTCAACTCTTCACACAAGGTGGCCAAAGTACTGGAGTTTCAGTTTTAGCATCATTCCTTCCAAAGAAATCCCAGGGCTGATCTCCTTCAGAATGGACTGGTTGGATCTCCTTGCAACCTCTCAAGAGTCTTCTCCAACACCACAGTTCAAAAGCATCAATGCTTCGGTGCTCAGCCTTCTTCACAGTCCAACTCTCACAACCATACGTGACCACAGGAAAAACCATAGCCGTGACTAGACAGACCTTTGTTTGCAAAGTCATGTCTCTGCTTTTGAATATGCTATCTAGGTTGGTCATAACTTTCCTTCCAAGGAGTAAGCGTCTTTTAATTTCATGGCTGCAGTCACCATCTGTAGTGATTTTGGAGCCCAGAAAAATAAAGTCTGACATTGTTTCCACTGTTTCCCCATCTATTTCCCATGAAGTGGTAGGACCGGATGCCATGACCTTGGTTTTCTGAATGTTGAGCTTTAAGCCAATTTTTTCACTCTCCACTTTCACTTTCATCAAGAGGCTTTTGAGTTCCTCTTCACTTTCTGCCATAAGGGTGGTGTCATCTGCATATCTGAGGTTATTGATATTTCTCCCGGCAATCTTGATTCCAGCTTGTGTTTCTTCCAGTCCAGAGTTTCTCATGATGTACTCTGCATAGAAGTTAAATAAACAGGGTGACAATATACAGCCTTGACAAACTCCTTTTCCTGTTTGGAACCAGTCTGTTGTTCCATGTCCAGTTCTAACTGTTGCTTCCTGACCTGCATACAAATTGCTCAAGAGGCAGATCAGGTGGTCTGGTATTCCCATCTCTTTCACAATTTTTTCCACAGTTTATTGTGATCCACACAGTCAAAGGCTTTGGCATAGTCAATAAAGCAGAAATAGATGTTTTTCTGGAACTCTCTTGCTTTTTCCATGATCCAGCGGATGTTGGCAATTTGATCTCTGGTTCCTCTGCTTTTTCTAAAACCAGCTTGAACATCAGGAAGTTCACCGTTCACATATTGCTGAAGCCTGGCTTGGAGAATTTTGAGCATTACTTTACTAGTGTGTGAGATGAGTGCAATTGTGCGGTAGTTTGAGCATTCTTTGGCATTGCCTTTCTTTGGGATTGGAATGAAAACTGACCTTTCCCCGTCCTGTGACCACTGCTGAGTTTTCCAGATTTGCTGGCATATTGAGTGCAGCACTTTCACAGCATCATCTTTCAGG
>NW_011475938.1:34059-37334 GCF_000754665.1 Bison bison bison | reverse complement strand
TCTAGTGCTTTTCCCTACTTTCTTCAATTTCAGTCTGAATTTGGCAATAAGGAGTTCATGGTCTGAGCCACAGTCAGCTCCTGGTCTTGTTTTTGCTGACTGTATAGAGCTTCTCCATCTTTGGCTGCAAAGAATATAATCAATCTGATTTCGGTGTTGACCATCTGGTGATGTCCATGTGTGAGTCTTCTCTTGTGTTGTTGGAAGAGGGTGTTTGTTATGACCAGTACATTTTCTTGGCAAAACTCTATTAGCCTTTGCCCTGCTTCATTCCATATTCCAAGGCCAAATTTGCTTGTTACTCCAGGTGTTTCTTGACTTCCTACTTTTGCATTCCAGTCCCCTATAATGAAAAAGACATCGTTTTTGGGTGTTAGTTCTAAAAGGTCTTGTAGGTCTTCATGGAACCATTCAACTTCAGCTTCTTCAGTGTTACTGGTTGGGGCATAGATTTGGATTACTGTGATATTGAATGGTTTGCCTTGGAAACGAACAGAGATCATTCTGTCGTTTTTGAGATTGCATCCAAGTACTGCATTTCAGACTCTTTTGTTGACCATGAGCGTGGGTACTATTCCTAATAGCCTCAAGGTGAAAGCAACCCATGTGTCTGCCAGGTGACGAGCGACGGGTGAAACAGGGTCTGTCCACACAGCGGAGTGTTATCTAGCCCTGAAAATGAGCCAAGTACTGATACATGCTACAACAAAGATAAAACTTGGAAGCCGTTGTGCTAAGTGAAGGAGGCCAGAAATAAAAGACCACTTATTGTAGGATTTAATTGATAGGAAATATGCATAGTAGTTGAATCCACAGAGACAGAAAGTAGGTTAGGGGTCGCCATGGGCTGGAGGGAGTGGGGAGGGGAGTGACTGCTTACTGGGTGGGGGTTCTTTAGGGTAGCGAGCTTGCACCTGGATTAGGCAGAAGTCGTTCACTTCAGGGCTTCCTTGGTGGCTCAGAGGTAAAGAACCAGCCTGCAGTGTGGGAGTTCCGGGAGACCCAGGTTCAATCCCTGGGTGGGGATGATCCTCTGGAAGCGGGCATGGCGACCCACTCCAGTATCTTTGCCTGGAGAATCCCGGGGACAGAGGAGGCTGCGGGCTACAATCCATAGGATCGCAAAGAGCTGGACACAACTGAAGCGACTGAGCACACTCCCACGCACGCGTTCACTTTAAAGTGGTTAAGATGGCGAACCTCACCTCCACAGTAAGAATATTTGAAAGCTACTGGCGGACCCTTGTTTGGATGGCTGGCTGACAGGGCGGATGCAGAAAGGGACGGGGGTGTCTTGACCCACGGGAGATGCCTCTGGTCTGGAGCCTGGCTCTTTGGAAGCCGGGGGGCCCTGGAGAGACTGGCTTTGGTGAGGAGGAGGAGGAGGAGGACAGGGTGCAGAGAGCAGTCAGATAAAAGACAACAGCGGGGAAGGAAGGCTCACCTACAGAGGAACAGGACGGGGCTCCCAGCAGCGGTGATGGAGACGCCGGAGAGCCACCTACAGAGGGCACGGCGGTCAACGACTTGCCGCTCACGGGGCAGAGGCTTGTGTAGACCGACGCGAGAGCCCTCAGCATGACAGGCCTTGCTCAGACCACGTGGGTACACTCCAGAGAGAGGACACTGAGCCCAGAGGGCCGGAGATGACTGCAAGCGACGGTGAGCCCGGGAGTCAATGACTCGCGGGTGACTGCTGCTGAGCGCAGGCTGCCCACAGGGCGGACGGTGGGTAACCTCAAGCACTGTGCCTCCCCTGCGCGGGGGCACACAGTGCCCTTGTCCGCCATCTGCAGGAGCGCCCCCGGCCACCCAGCCCTGACCACATTCTCCAGACTCTGTTTCCACAGCAGAGAAGGAAAGCCCAGTTTTGTCTAAGGTGTGGTGTTTGGGCTCCTCTCCCTGGAAGCTGATGTGATCCCGAGTCATCTAAGGAGAGGGGTTTGGGGGCGGCGGGGGGATGAGACCAGAGCGTTCTGAGTTCTCTCCACGTCGGGAGGATGGAAGAGAGCCACTTTCACCTTCTAGAAAGTCGGTCTTCAAAACGCCAAGTGTAACTGCCTAAATAATAGCAGAAGCTGGGTAGCTCGCAGACCATCACCTTACACGAGAAGGAAAGTGATTCTCCAGCGCACGCGTGCACACCCCGCCTGCTGCCTGGGCAGGAGGCTGGGGCAGGGAAGGGGGTTTGGAGCAGTGTTCCCGGACATTGGCTCTCGATCAGCAGCACGCGCAACCCTGGAGAGCAGGCATGAGTTTTGGAGCTGCCCAGATCTGAGTTTGAATCCCAGCTGCCCCCTGAGTCTCGGTTTCTTTGTGTGGGAGGCCGGTGTGGAAATAGAGCTGACATCACGGGGGGCCAGGGTAATGAGAGGTGCACTACGAACAAAGCCAGTGGAGGTGATGGAATTCCAGTTGAGCTATTCCAAATCCTGAAAGACGATGCTGTGAAAGTGCTGCACTCAATATGCCAGCACATTTGGAAAACTCAGCAGTGCCACAGGACTGGAAAAGTCAGTTTTCATTCCAATCCCAAAGAAAGGCAATGCCAAAGAATGCTCAAACTACTGCACAATTGCACTCATCTCACACTCTAGTAAAGTCATGCTCAAAATTCTCCAAGCCAGGCCTCAGCAATATGTGAACCATGAACTTCCTGACGTTCAGCTGGTTTTAGAAAAGGCAGAGGAACCAGAGATCAAATTGCCAACATCCGCTGGATCACTGAAAAAGCAAGAGAGTTCCAGAAAAACATCTATTTCTGCTTTATTGACTATGCCAAAGCCTTTGACTGTGTGGATCACAATAAACTGTGGAAAATTGTGAAAGAGATGGGAATACCAGACTACCTGACCTGCCTCTTGAGCAATTTGTATGCAGGTCAGGAAGCAACAGTTAGAACTGGACATGGAACAACAGACTGGTTCCAAACAGGAAAAGGAGTTTGTCAAGGCTGTATCTTGTCACCCTGTTTATTTAACTTCTATGCAGAGTACATCATGAGAAACTCTGGACTGGAAGAAACACAAGCTGGAATCAAGATTGTCGGGAGAAATATCAGTAACCTCAGATATGCAGATGACACCACCCTTATGGCAGAAAGTGAAGAGGAACTCAAAAGCCTCTTGATGAAGGTTAAAGTGGAGAGTGAAAAAATTGGCTTAAAGCTCAACATTCAGAAAACGAAGATCATGGCATCCAGTCCCACCACTTCATGGGAAATAGATGGGGAAACAGTGGAAACAGTGTCAGACTTTATTTTTCTGGGCTCCAAA
>NW_011475938.1:33641-33830 GCF_000754665.1 Bison bison bison | reverse complement strand
CACTACAGATGGTGACTGCAGCCATGAAATTAAAAGACGCTTACTCCTTGGAAGGAAAGTTATGACCAACCTAGATAGCATATTCAAAAGCAGAGACATTACTTTGCCAAAAAAGCTTCGTCTAGTCAAGACTATGGTTTTTCCAGTGGTCATGTATGGACGTGAGAGTTGGACTGTGAAGAAGGCTGA
>NW_011475938.1:29389-33541 GCF_000754665.1 Bison bison bison | reverse complement strand
GGAGATCCAACCAGTCCATTCTGAAGGAGATCAGCCCTGGGATTTCTTTGGAAGGAATGATGCTAAAGCTGAAACTCCAGTACTTTGGCCACCTTGTGTGAAGAGTTGACTCATTGGAAAAGACTCTGATGCTGGGAGGGATTGGGGGCAGGAGAAGGGGATGACAGAGGATGAGATTGCTGGATGGCATCACTGACTCGATGGACGTGAGTCTCAGTGAACTCCAGAAGTTGGTGCTGGACAGGGAGGCCTGGCGTGCTGCGATTCAAGGGGTCGCAAAGGGTCGGACATGACTGAGCGACTGATCTGATCTGTGTATAGAGGTGCAGGGCCTGGCCAGAGGGCCCCAGCCACGGCCCCATGGGGCGAGCTTAGGGCTGAGCAGCGGGATCTGGAAGGTGGCAGGTGAAGGGCAGGCTTATGGGACACCACTCTCCCCCAAACACCCCAACAGGGAGTGGTGCCACCCTCGATTCCTGCCCCTACATCCAGTTGGCCTCCGAGTCCCGTGGAGTCGGCCTCCTCGCTTCACTCTGGGATGTCTTATTGTGTAGCCGCTCAGTCGTGTCCAGCTGTCTTTGGCCCCATGGACTGTAGCCCGCCAGGCTCCTCTGTCCGTGGAATTTTCCAGGCGAGACACTGGAGTGGTCGCCGTTCCCTTCTCCAGTGCAGAAAAGTGAAAAGTGAAAGTGAAGTCGCTCAGTCGTGTCCGACTCTTAGCGACCCCATGAAGAGCCCACCAGGCTCCTCTGTCCATGTGATTTTCCAGGCGAGACACTGGAGTGGATCGCCGTTCAGTTCTCCAGGATGTCTGGTCCCTCCTTCTTCTAGTGCAATTGCAGCAGCCTCTGGCTTCCACCGAGTCCCCGGAGGATCAGCTCATTGCCGCTGCCAGCTCCTCAAAGCCCTGCAATGCCTTGCTCCAGCCCACCTCATCCTGGGCACACTGGCTGCCTCCCAGCCCCTCGGGCGCACTAAGCTCCTTCCTGCTGCAGGGCCTTTGCATAAGCTGTTTGCTCTGCTGGGAAGGCTCGTCCTCTCCCCTGGCTCGCTTTCCCCAGCTCCTGCTGCCAACCTCCAGGCTCGGAGGGGCCCCTCCTCAGGAAGCCTGCCCGGCCTGCCTCAGTCTCAGCATTTCTCATGCACACAGGGGTGCCCACCCACTGCAGGACTCGCCCCACTGTGGGGCACGGTTCTTTTTTGGGCCCTGTGTTGCTCCCAAGGGCTGTGGCACTGAGGCTGTTTCAGTCCACCCGCACATCCCCGGTGCTTGGCACGGGTGAGTTCTCAGCCTCCGGGCATGGGTGCTGGGCAGGGCTCGGTGCACAACCCTTGCCAAACAGCCACGGGGAGACCCCAGAGGCAAATGAAGTCACTGAGGTGGCCCTTCCGTGTGTGGCTGCTCTAATTGTAAAAGCTGTTCATTTTAGAAAGAGACTTTTAAACCTCTTCAAGTTGATGTTGTAAGTCTGGCCCCAGTAGCCAATCGCGCCTTCTCTTTCTTTTCTTTTTTTTTCTAATTTTATTTTATTTTTAAATTTTACATAATTGTATTAGTTTTGCCAAATATCAAAATGAATCCGCCACAGGTATACATGTGTTCCCCATCCTGAACCCTCCTCCCTCCTCCCTCCCCATACCATCCCTCTGGGTCGTCCCAGTGCACTAGCCCCAAGCATCCAGTATTGTGCATCGAACCTGGACTGGCAACTCGTTTCTTACATGATATTTTACATGTTTCAATGCCATTCTCCCAAATCTTCCCACCCTCTCCCTCTCCCACAGAGTCCATAAGACTGTTCTATACATCAGTGTCTCTTTTGCTGTCTCGTACACCGGGTTATTGTTACCATCTTTCTAAATTCCATATATATGCGTTAGTATACTGTATTTATGTTTTTCCTTCTGGCTTACTTCACTCTGTATAATAGGTTCCAGTTTCATCCACCTCATTAGAACTGATTCAAATGTATTCTTTTTAATGGCTGAGTAATACTCCATTGTGTATATGTACCACAGCTTTTTTATCCATTCATCTGCTGATGGGCATCTAGGTTGCTTCCATGTCCTGGCTATTATAAACAGTGCTGCAATGAACATTGGGGTACACGTGTCTCTTTCCCTTCTGGTTTCCTCAGTGTGTATGCCCAGCAGTGGGATTGCTGGATCATAAGGCAGTTCTATTTCCAGTTTTTTAAGGAATCTCCACACTGTTCTCCATAGTGGCTGTACTAGTTTGCATTCCCACCAACAGTGTAAGAGGGTTCCCTTTTCTCCACACCCTCTCCAGCATTTATTATTTGTAGACTTTTGGATGGCAGCCATTCTGACTGGTGTGAAATGGTACCTCATAGTGGTTTTGATTTGCATTTCTCTGATAATGAGTGATGTTGAGCATCTTTTCATGTGTTTGTTAGCCATCTGTATGTCTTCTTTTGAGAAATGTCTGTTTAGTTCTTTGCCCATTTTTGGATTGGGTCGTTTATTTTTCTGGAGTTGAGCTGCAGGAGTTTTATTTTATTGAGGTGTAGTTGATTTGCAGTGCTGTGTTACGACATTGTAACACAGTTTACATTGGGTTACCACTTATACCAGTCCATCCTAAAGGAGATCAGTCCCGAGTGCTCATTGGAAGGACTGATGCTGAAGCTGAAACTCCAATACTTTGGCCACCTGATGCGAAGAGCTGACTCATTTGAAAAGACCGTGATGCTGGGAGGGATTGGGGGCAGGAGGAGAAGGGGACGACAGAGGATGAGATGGCCGGATGGCATCACCGACTCGATGGACGTGAGTTTGGGCCAACTCCGAGAGTTGGTGATGGACAGGGAGGCCTGGCGCACTGCGATTCATGGCGTCGGGAAGAGTCGGACCTGACTGAGCGACTGAACTGAGCTGAACCGTTTACAACAACACGCTGACTCAGCGGTGTGTGTGTGTGCATACACCTTTTCTTCATGCTCTTTTCCTCTGCGGTTCAGCACTGGAGGTTGACTACAGCTCCCTGTGCTGCACAGTGGGACCTGGGGCTTGCGCTCTCTGTAGGAGCAGCCTGCGCCCACTCAGCCCGGCTCCCGGCCCCCCTCCCCCGCCCTCCCCGGCTCCCGGCCCCCTCCCCCAGCCCTCTCCCGGCTCCCGGCCCCCTCCCCAGCCCTCCCCCACGCCCTCCCCCGGCGTCTGCTGCGTCTGTGAGTCTATTTCTGTTTCATAGATTAAGTTTATT
Source organism: Bison bison bison (assembly GCF_000754665.1). Classification (NCBI taxonomy): domain Eukaryota; kingdom Metazoa; phylum Chordata; class Mammalia; order Artiodactyla; family Bovidae; genus Bison; species Bison bison. Next base: position 30,318 of record NW_011475938.1, on the reverse strand, counting down.
TGTGTCATACTTTAGATTCCACACACAAGTGAGGTCATATTAAAGTACTTGTCTTTGTCTGGCTGACTTCACTTAGTGTGATGCTCTCCGGGTCCGTCCATGTTGCTGCAAATAGCGTTATTTTAGTCTTTTTTTATGGCTGAATAATAGTCCATCATATATATGTACCACGTCTCTTTTTTTCCTCTCTACCATGTGGCTTGTGGGATCTCAGGCCCCCAACCCGGGACTGACCCCGGGCCACGGCCGTGAGATCCTGAACCCTCAACGCCAGGCCACCCGGGGACTCCTCGCCGCATCTTCATCCGTCGTCTGTGGATGAACGTTTCGCTTGCTCCCGTGTCTCGGCTGTTGCTCACGCTGCTGCAGTGAGCGCCAGGGTGCGGTATCTTTTGGAATGGCACTTGCTCATGCTTTTTCTTAAGCAGCAAGATGAACGGCTGCTGGTCTCTCTACACTCCCCTCACGCTCCGTGCGTCTCTGCGTTTGGGGGGCATGGGCAGAGCTACCCAGCAGAACCTTCTCTGAAACAGCGGGAGGAGTGGTGTCATCTTCCTGAAAGCTTCAGGACAGAGTGGAAAGTGAGTGTGACGGGCAGAAGGTGAAGGGGGGCCCTCACACCTGCCTCTCCTTCTGGGAGCCGGGGTGCTCCCTCTGACCCGCACTCCACACAAGGCCAGACCGCCTGGTCGGGACGGCAGCTCCCGACTCCAGCCCCGGAACCTGCACGGCCGCCCCGGCTCCGGTGCTGCTGCTGCCCCACTGCACAGAGTAGGCGCCGAGGCTATGCTGTGTGTGTGTCGGCAGGTGTCCGAGCCAGGCTGGCGGCCCTGCCCAAGGTCCACACACAGCACCAGGCATCCACAGGGACTGTGAGGGTGTGGGGACCCCAGGTCAATACGCAGGACAGAGAGCGGGGCAGGGAGGGT
>NW_011475938.1:19334-29163 GCF_000754665.1 Bison bison bison | reverse complement strand
CACTGGCCAAACGGGGGTCACACTCCCATTCTCTTTAAAAATAAGCTTACGTTTCAGGATGGCGTCAGATTTACAGAGACGTTCTGATGGTACAGAGAGTGTAGACCCTTCTCCTAGATACCCCTCCCTCCTGCCTTACACAGCTCGAAGCACCCGCCCCCCCAAAGCCAAGGGGGCACCCTTGGCACAGGCTGCCCTCGTCGTCGTTCAGAATCCCTGGAGGCCCTCTGGACTCCAGCCGTCAGCCTCCTCCCACCTGAGACGGGTGGGAGACGGTTTCCAGCCTCCTCCTGTTTCTCGTGACCAGCAGCTTGGAGAGGCTCTGGCTGGCAAGGTGTTTTGCAGACAGTCTGGGATGGGCTGCTGTTTTCTCGTGATGAGTCTGGGATTATGGGTTTTGAAAAGAGCCTGCAGGGTGGAGAGCCGTCTCATCCCATCCGTCCTGTTCCATGCTGTCCGTCGCGGCCTGAGGCCATGTCTTTCTAAGTACGTCACAAAGCGCCTTCCACCCTGAGGGGCAGAGGGTTAAACGTCCCGTGCTGGAGGGGTAGGAGCTGCACAGATGATTGGGCTGCCGTCTCCCGTCTCCCGTTCATCCAGTCGGTTCTTTCTATCTGTACGGACTCATGCACGTCTATCTTATACTCTGCATCACAATCCGATGCTATATCACTTATTAATCCATTTACTCAAGTTGCTCCAGCTCTGGACTTTAGGCCCGCCAGGCCCTTCTGTCCATGGGATTTTCCAGGCAAGAATACTGAAGTGGGCTGCCATTTCCTTCTTCAGGGAATCTTACCGACCCAGGGACCAAACCCGAGTCTCCTGCATTGGCAGGCAGATTCTTCACCACTGAGCCACCAGGGAGGGCCTTGCAGATGCTGTAGTCCTTCCAAAATTGTTGCAGGGTCTTTCCTGATTTCTCACTTGCCTTTACCGCCTGACAAAAAGTGTGCTGTAAATAACTGGAACGTTGCCGTGACTGCCTGCTTCATTATTTGGACGAGCCACGCAGTCTTTGGTGGCAGATGGCAGTACTTTGAGGCTGAGATAAAAGCCGTGCGTGAATGGGATGTGGCCTGGAGCATTGTCAAGCAGCAAATGAATGTTGAAAGGGACGTCCTTCTCCAAACAATATTTCTCTAAATGGTGGAAAAATCAGCCCTGGAAAATGGCCTGTGTAACTCGGGCTTTGGGGTTACTCTTGTACACAGCAGCAGGAGAGCCCTTGGCTGTGTTTCTAAGGGCTCTTGGGTGCTCTGAATGATAAACGGAGAGAGGCTTCAGGTTCGTATCACTGGAAGCATTGCCTCCAAACAACAGAGTTAGTCTGTTCTTTCCTCCCTTAGAGCCTGGCGTCAGCATTCCCTCCTTACTAATGGGCCTTTGGTCTGGCGTCGTCTTCCGTATAGTCCTGGCTCATCCGCAGTGAAAGCTGCTCCAGTCCATATGACCTCTCTCAGCAATTTCTCAAAGCATTTCAGGAAATTCCCAGGCAGCGACTGTAAACGCATTCACTTACGTTTACCTCATGAAGGTTGGCTCTAGCCTTGAACTGATGATAGATAGCAGTCACGGCTGGATCCAACCTCTCATTCCTCACCGTGCTTCTTCTTCAAGTCTTCTCGAAGGCTTTTCACTTTCCCTTGAATCAGCATTAAGCTGAGCAGGACCCGATGCTGATGCTAATCTGGCCTCCACCCACTGAGAAGTTTCTCCGTCTCCTCCATCACTTTTCCGCGTTTCTTCTGTATCATCGACGTCGTTAGTACAGCAGACTTTGTGTGCTCCACGATCCGGCCCTCGCTCTTTAGAATCATGCCAGTGGTTGAATGATCCGTGTTCTAAGAATGAGTGACATCTCCCCTCTTTTTGCCTCACTCCACTCTCTCAGTCATTTTCACTGCTGTTTCCTTTGGTATCTCTCAGCACTTCTCAGCAATACCGGCATCATCACCCCTGCTTCTATGCTTGCTTCTAGATATCCTGGGCCTGAAACAAAGATGCTGCCCCGCGGTACGCGACGCAGCAAAGCACACAAAACGCCGCCACGTGTGGCGAAGGCGGGCAGGTGACGGCATGCGATGCCACAGAGCAAGCCGCCTTCCGTGCCTGGACGTGAGGGCAGATGTCCACCCCGTTCGGAGTCCTCAACTTGAACGTTCCTTTGGCTTCCCTGGCGTATCAGCTGGTAAAGAATCTGCCCGCAGTGCGGGAGACCTGGGTTCGATCCCTGGGTTGGGAGGATCCCCTGGAGAAGGGAATGGCTACCCACTCCAGTATTGTGGCCTGGAGAAGTCCATGGACAGAGGAGCCCTACGGGCTACAGTCCATGGGGTCACAAAGAGGCGGACACGACTGAGTGACTTTTCACTTCCGCTTACTGTAGTCTGTCCATCCATCCATCCGACACTGACTACGGCAGGCAGGCACGGGGCCGCTGGTAGGCCCTGAGCGCGTCTCTACACGTCTCTTCTGAAGCAGACTCGGGCACAGTGTCTCCTAGTCCGAGATGAGCAAGCTGCACTTCGAGAGGCCTGCTTGTTGGTTCCCACTGAATCTAGACGACTTCTGCTTCTGGGAAGATGGAAGGCCACGGGCTGAGTTCCCTGGGGCTCCCTTTTCCCTCCGGTAGCTGAGATGCCAGCAGCCTACACTGCTGGTGTGGTGCCAGAGAAGGACAGTTAAGGAGCTAGGAGCTTCACCTCTGCTGGGCGGGAACGTCCAGTGGCCACAATGTCCCTGGAGGCCACACTGCAGGCAGTGATGAGACATTCCTGCCCCTTCCAGCTGGGGAGGTATTGGCTGAGGCCCACTAGGGGCTGGAACCCCTGCCCTCCCTGGCATTAACAAGGACCACTGCCTTCCGGTGAGGGCTGGACTTCTAGCCCCACTTGGCAGCCACAGGGAGGCAGTGACCCTTACCTCATTCCCTCGCTGGAGCAATGTCAGAGGAAGACAGTAAAAACAGGCTCAAGAAAGATCCCAAACTTCATAGCATAATACCTAAAATGTCCAGCTTCAGTTAAAAAAAATCACTGGTCATATCGAGAGTCAGAGAAATCTCAAACCAAACGAAAAAGCACAGTCAAGAGATGCCAACATCGAAACGACAGAGATCTTACAATTATTTGAAAAGTATTTTAAATCCGCTAACATAAAAAGGCTGTATTGAATAATTGTGAACAGCCCTAAAACACGCAAAGAAAAAGTCTCAGAAAAGAAAGAGAATACGTGAAAAAGAACCAAATGGGAATTTCAGGATTGGAAAACACAATAGCTGAAAATTAAAACTCAGTGGATGGGCTCAACATCAGAGGAGGTGGGAGAGGGGAGAAAAGAAAAAGAGAACAATAGGAATCATCCATGCTGAACAGCAGAGAGAAAATAGCCTGGGAAAAAAGGAAGAGAGAGCGCCTTAGGGATCCATGAGACTCTAACCAAAGCGCTAACATTCATGACACTGGCGGCGTGGGGTTGGGGTAGAGAGAGGGCAGATAGAAAAGTGTTCAAAGGAAAAAAAGGCGGATAAGCCCCAAATCCAGAAAAAGATACAAGCCTACCTGGAGATTCAAGAAGCCGAGTGAACCAAAAATAGATGAAAATAAACCCACACCAAGACATGTCATAGTCAAACTGCCAAATGTGGAAGACAAAGAAAGAAACTCTTTAGAGTAATTGGATAGAGATACCGCTTATTAAAAAATATTGAAACGAAATTGAATGACATCAGATTTCTCATTCAAAAGCATGGAGGCCGGAAGGAAGTGGGACAACACTTTTAGAGTAAAGGAAGAGAATCCAGCACAAAAGATCCTTCAGGAAGGATAAAGACCTTCTCATACGAAGGATGACTGAAGGAATTTATGACCAGCAGACACGCTTTTAAGAGATATTCTCAGAAGGAGGGAAATGAAGCAAGAGGGAAACTTGAAATGCCAAGAATGGAGAATGCGAGTTTGGAATTGCAAATACCTAGGAAAATAGGCTATTTTTGCTCTTGTAAGTTTTAAAAAATAGATGCAAAGGTTGAAGGAGAAACCATTACACTTTCTCATGGGCGTTTTCACTGGTTTGGATCTAACACAGTGGCGAGTGGGCGTGGGGACCAATATGCTGGGGGGGCGCCCATGTTCTACTTGAAACGGTAAAGGAGCGGTGTGATGCAGACTGTGGAATAAGTTTAGAAACATACTTATTTTAACCACTGGAGAATCCACTAAAAACTATACACACAAAACACATAGGCAGAAAATCCAGCTGATAAATTAAAATGGAACGCTAAAAACTCTTAAGATACTTTTCAAAAAAGCATTGAAAGAGACAAAAACCAGGCAGAGTGGAAGGACCTGGGCTCTCCTCCTTCTGCGAGAGCACCGAAGTCACAACTAGCTGTTGACCAACCATCAACAAGAGAACGCCTGAGCCCACTAAAAAAGATACCCCGTACCCCAAAGCAGAGACGCTGCAACAAGGGGGTGTGGGGGACACGGTCGTTGATAAAATCAAATCCCTGACCCACCAGGTAAAGTGAAAGTTGTCGGTCATGTCCCACTCTTTGCGACCCAGTGGACTATACAGTCCATGGAATTCTGCAGGCCAGAATACTGGAGTGGGCAGCCTTTCCCTTCTCCAGGGGTCTTCCAACCCAGGGATCACACCCAGGTCTCTCGCATCGCAGGTGATTCTTTACCAGCTGAGCCACCAGGGAAGCCTGCCACCACCAAGTAGGTGACTCACAAACTGGAGAACAATAACACCAAAGAAGTTCCCCCACTGTTGTGAAGGTTCTGAGCCCCACGTCGAGCTTTCCAGCCTGGGGACCTGGCAAAGAGACTAGGAACCCCCAGGAAATCTGACTTTGAAGGCCAGCAGGATTTGCTTACAGGACTTCCACAGGACGGAGGGAAACAGACTCCACTCTGAGAGGTCACAAACAAAATCTTGCACACACTAGGACCCAGGGGGAAGGAGCAGTGGCCCCCGGGAGACTGAACCAGCCCCACCTGTGGTGCTGGAGAGTCTCCTGTGGAGGTGTGGGCTGGCAGGGGCGCACTTCAGGGATGGGACACGGGCAGCAGCAGTCCTGGGAGCTTCTCCTTGGCATAAACCCTCTTGGAGGTTGCCACGAACCCTACTACAGAGCCTGCAGACTCCAGGGCTGGGTCGCCTCAGGCCGGACCACTAACAGGGAGGGAGTGACCCCATCCATCGGCAGACAATTGGATTAAACTCTTACTGAGTGTGGCCCTGCCCATCAGAGCAAGACCCAGTTTTCCCCACTGCCAGTCCCTCCCATCAGGAAGCTTACACAAGCCTCTTAGCCTCATCCACCAGAGGACAGTCAGAAGAAGCAAGAAGAACTAGAATCCGGCACGAAAGCCACATCACAGAAAGTTAGCCACAAGGAAAAGGCAGAGGATTACGTCACAGATGAAGGGACAAGATAAACTTTGAGAAAAACAACGAAATACAGGGGAAATGGGCAACATTCCAGAAAAAGAATTCAGAATAATGAGTGAAGAGGATCCAGGATCTCAGAAAAAGAATGGAGAATATACAAGAAATGTTAACCAAAGACCTAAAGAACTAACAAATGGAGATGAACGATACGCTGCTCAGCTGCTCAGTCGTGCCCGAACAACACACTAGAAGGAATCAATAGCAGAATAATGAATAAGTGACCTGGGAAATAGAACAGTCGCAATCACTGTTACAAACAGAACATACAAAGAAAGACGAGAAAAGAAATGCAGACAGCCCGAGAGCCCTCTTGCTGTTGGTGGCGTGTGTGTCTGACTCTTTGCGACCCCACAGACCGAAGGACATTACCCTTCCCCGTCCCTCACCATCTCTCAGAGCTTGCTCAAACTCAGGTCCATTGAGCCGGACAACATTAAACACACCAACGTTCGCAAGAGAGAGGATTCAAGAAAACATTTGAAGAGCTAATAGCTAAAGACTTCCCTAACATGTGAAAGGAAATAGACAAGTCCAGGAAGCACAGACAGCCCCAGGCAGGATAAACCCAAGGAGAAAGATGCCGGGACGCATAGTAATCCAACTGACAAAAATTAAAGGCAAAAATAAAATATTTATTCCCAGCAACGGAAGAATGACAAATAATGTACAAAGGAACGGCGTGATGACTTAAAGTGATAAAAAGGAAGAACCTACAGCCGAGAATACTCTACCTAGTAACACTCTCATTCAGATTTGATGGAGAAATCACAAGCTTTCCAGGTAAGCAAAAGCTAAGAGAATCCAGCACCACCAAAGCAGCAGGCGCGGCCCAGGCCCGCCTCCTTCTCCCTGCCAGGCTGGGGGCCAGGCAGCCGCCTCAAGCTCACAGTGGCTCTGTTCGCGCAGCAGCCCTGCGAGGTGAGTCCGGCCCCATTTTCAGGAGAGGAGGCAGAGCCCACAGGGTGGTTGTCCAGGCTACTCTGGGCAGCCCAGCCAGCCTGTGGGGCCACGGCCTGAGCCTGGAGCCCTGCTCTCAGCCCCATTCCTGCTGCTGCCCCCCGGAGGCGTGGTTTCTGTCATCCTTTTGTCTTTGGGACCTTCTGCGGGCCTGGAGTGAATCCAGGTGTGAGGGCTGCAGGCTGGCCTCCCGGCCTTGAGCTGCAGGAGGCTCTGAGTTGGTCCCCTCTGGCTCCGAGGCCCCAGCTCTCCGCAGCTCGCGGGCCGGGCCCTACTCCCCGCCCCAGCATCGGCCCTGTGCGCCTCCACGTCACCGGCCTTTGTGTATGTGGCCTGTTCGCCACGCCCTGCCCGCGTTGTCCCCTGGCTCCCAAGCCTGCATCCTGGTTGCAGGGCAGCCCCTGCCCTTGGGTACCTCTGGTCCCACACCATCTGGAAAGGCCTCCTTGACTTTCCACCAACCCACAAGAAACCTATTCTAGAATCCGGAACCATGTTCTGGGACCGGTGGCCTGTGGGTCTGGCCTGGAGGGCTCAGAGCAGGGGCCCTGTGGGGACAGCTTCACGTCCATGGCTCCTGGCAGCACGGGGTACATGGGTCCATTTCAGGGGTGCTGGTGGGTGAGAGGGGGCCAGGGAATACGCTGGATGGAGGGAGAGATGTTTGCAGTGGCCTAGCTGAACCATTGGAGAAGGCAATGGCACCCTACTCCAGTACTCTTGCCTGGAAAATCCCATGGGTGGAGGAGCCTGGTAGGCTACAGTCCATGGGGTCACTGAGGGTCGGACACGACTGAGCGACTTCACTTTCGTTTCTCACTTTCATGCATTGGAGAAGGAAACGGCAACCCACTCCAGTGTTCTTGCCTGGAGAATCCCAGGGACAGGGGAGCCTGGTGGGCTGCCGTCTATGGGGTCACACAGAGTCGGACACGACTGAAGTGGCTTAGCAGCAGCAGCAGCTGAACCATGCATCAGTCTCCTATTGTGGAAATGAACAAGACCCATTATTACTCTGTTTAATTGCAAAGGGCATCAATTGGGAGAATCTCAGGGGCATAAAAGGGAAACCGAAGGATGCTACGTCATCCCCTCGCCCCAGGCGCCTGTCGCAGGCGAGAGTCCGTAGAGCCGGCACCCGCCCTTCCCCAGTTTTTCCTCACACGGCTGTGTGCTGTCTGCTGTGCGCTTTCTGCGCGTGTGTGGCTGTCCCCCAGGCACGACGCCCTGGCTACCTCAGTCCTTTGCACTCTACAGAATATTCCAGGAAGCAGTGTACTCTGGAGAAGACTCTTGAGAGTCCCTTGGACTGCAAGGAGATCAAATCAGTCCATCCTAAAGGAAATCAACCCTGAATATTCATCGGAAGGACTGATGCTGAAGCTGAAGCTCCAATACTTTGGCCACCTGATGTGAAGAGCCTGCTTATTGGAAAAGACCCTGATGCTGGGAAAGATTGAGGCAGAGTAGGGGACGACAGAGGATGAGATGGTTGGATGGCATCACTGACTCGATGGACATGAGTTTGAGCAAGCTCCAGGGGATGGGGAAGGACAGGGAGGCCCGGAGTGCTGCAGTCCACGGGGTCGCAAAGAGTCAGACACAGTTTAGCAAGTGAACCACGAGATGCCTGATCAGCCTCTTCCCTCAGAGCTGAGTGTTTGTGTCGTCTCCAGGTATTTCATCTTTGTAAATAACGTTGCTGTGGGACATCCTTGGCAGTCCAGTGGAAGGACTCTGCACTTCTACTGCAGGGGGCTCAGGTTGGATCCCTGGTCAGAGAACTAAGATCTCGAAAGCCATACAGCCAAAATAGAAAAAAAAAAAACGTCGTGAACATCCTCTGGCAGCCTGAGACTCCCGCAGCTGTTTCGGAGAGCATGATTCCCGGAAGGGGCCTGTGCACTCCCGTGGCACCGAGGTCCATCCTTCGCTGGAGCTGTAGGCGTCACTGCTTCTCTTATTTAAACCGCACCCTACCCTTGCAGTCCCGCCTCCCTGGTCCCCAGACAGCTTCTACATAAGTTACAGTCTGGGATTAGAACTAGCCAGAGCATCCACACCCCGCTTCCTCTGCCCCAGACAGAACCAGACGGCCCCAGTTTCCAGCCCGCTCCAACTTCCCAGAGCAAGCCCACAGCTGGGGAACGCCTGTCCCGTCCGCTGGGGGCTGGAAGCTCTTGCAAAGGGTCTGGGCGTGGCCAGGCGGCCCTCCCTGCCTCCGGTTTCATCGCTGAGGCCAGACGCACGGAAGAAGACAGGCGTGAGGAGACGCAAAGGCTGGCCAGGCGTGTCCACGTCCCTGGCCCCTGCAAATGCCAGGCCCTTAGCTGTTTGTGGGGGGATTTAAAGACCCTGAGGATGGAGGCAAGCGGACAGGCTCCCTGGGAGAGTGGCTGCAGCAAGACCGCCTGGGCACAGACTTTGGCCCCTGGCGTTTCCCCTGTGTCAGCTTTTCTATTTTAGGCCGGCTGCTCCTCGTCAGGGAATTCTCAGCGAGCCGTGGGAACCCCAGCAAGGCGGGTGCTGGGTCTGCCTGGCTTCTGCGCGCCCTGCTGCAGCCCTGGGTCCCCTCCAGCCCCCGGGCGAGACCCCGGGCGAGACACCTCGGGTTGGCAGTCTCGCTCATCCACACGAAGGGCACCCTTCTCCTGGGTTATGTGTCCCACCGAGAATGTTCCCATCTTGCGACCCAACTGGGCTCCTGGATCTTAGCCCACGGAAACAATCTGCAGACATGAAACCTTGGCAACGACCCAAGCTCGCAGCCGAGGGCTCACGGCGGCTGTGGGAACTGGATCGCGGGTGCCTTGTGGGGTGACGTGGGAGAAGCCCGAGACAGGCGCCTCGCAGGGGGGCTGACTACAAGCTGACTGTGGGTCCACCCACGGGGAAATCGAATCTGCGGGGAAGAGAGACATGCCGTAGACTCCAGGCTGAGGGCGGGTCAAGCCCCAGCTCTGCCGTCCACTTTGGCCTTGGGACTCTCTGAACCTCCGTCTTCCTCATCTGTGAAAATCAGAACAGTTTACCACCACATTCGGGGTTTAAGGAGCCTGTGCTTATGAGCCTCAGATCAGGAGGACTCAGACAGGCATACAGTAGGCGCTCAGGAAGGGCAGCTGCAGTAGGTTTTATAACACAGACAAATGGAAATAGTTTGACGTGACAGGGAAACAGGTGGGAAACCAGCAGCCAGGCTTCTAGTCCTTACAAATGGCCCCGTATGCCGCTGTTGCACAATGCACACCGGCTCCCCGCCACCCCAACCCCACCCCCCCGCCAACCCGGAAAAATACTCTAAAGCCTTTGAAAAAAATTCCCCCGGCTCTTTGGGTCTCTGATTTCCATCTCTTCTGTCACAGGAGCCGCTTCTTTCTCACTGGCTGGGAACCTCTCTCCGCCGGGG
>NW_011475938.1:15843-19234 GCF_000754665.1 Bison bison bison | reverse complement strand
CTCTGCAGGGGGAGCTCCTCGGGCCAAGAGGTGGGGGGAGCGGGTGTGCAGACCATTTGTGGACTGGAACAGGTGGGGCCTGGTTGTGGAACCAGGCGCTGCGTTCCTGGGATTCCTGTGGGCAACCCGCCCAGCCAGCTCCAGGCCAGACAGATGCCAGCAGCGCCCCGCTCCACCTGCAGAGGGCCCGCCCAGAGACACCCAGGCCTGGAGCCAGGTGGAGGCTCAGGGCCGAGGGCTTTGTACTGGAGACTGGCCGACTCTTTGGGACCCCTTGGACTGTAGCCTACCAGGCTTTTCAGTCCATAGGATTTTCCAGGCAAGAGTACTGGAGTGGGTTGCCATTGCCTTCTCCAGGGGATCTTCCCGACCCAGGGATCGAACTCAGGTCTCCCTCATTGTAGGCAGACGCTTTACCCTCTGAGCCACCAGGGAAGCCTGAACTAGGGTGGGTTTAAATCCGACAGGAAGTGAAACCAAAGCATTCGTTGGAGGGGCTAGCACATAGTATACCCCCTCCCAGTAGGCGTCTCAGCCCAGCTGGGCTTCCCTGCTCCTATGAGCCCATAGGAGTGGCAGAGGTGGGGTTCAGGTGACGGTCCCAGCTCCCCTGGGAGGGAGGGGGTGCTGGTGATGAGGGCTCTCGGTTCTAACACAGGCGGTGCCAGGCAAACTGGACAGTCAGTCTCCTCAGAGCGGACAAGGTACAAGGCTGACCTTTGGGAGGATGGCACCTGGAGGGCAGGTGATGAAGGGATGCTTCCTAGCTGGGGTCAGGGGTCGGGGGAAGGAGCCAAGGGACGGGATGTGGAGTTGGGGTCCAAGCTGGGCAAAGGCCTTTGGAAGGAGGGAACTTGACATTAGACATCAGGAGAAACCCCACAGTCCAGGTCCAGAGCCGGCAGCTTCCTGTCTTACCTGCCCTTTCTGTACCTGGGAACTGAGGAAGAAGAACTTCCAGCGAGGAAGCAGAGGGTGGCACATTTAGGACTAGGAATGGCTTTTGGAGACCAGGGTTGAGAGCTGCAGGCCCACCAGGCGCCACCCATGTCCATCCAGCCACCCACATCCATCCAGCCACCCACCATCCATCCAGCCACCCACGGCCATCCAACCGCCCACATCCATCCAGCCACCCACCATCCATCCAGCCACCCACGTCCATCCAGCCACCCACATCCAGCCAGCCACCCACCATCCATCCAGCCACCCACGTCCATCCAACCGCACACGTCCATCCAACCACCCACATCCATCCAACCAGCCATATCCACCCAACCGTCCACCATCCGCCCATCCTTCCATCCGTCCACCCAACCGTCCACCATCCGCCCATCCTTCCGTCCGTCTGATAAGCCCCGCTAAGTGTGCACTCTGGTCTGGTGGGTGGGAGTGCAGCCTCTGCCTTCCCAGTCCTGACTTCTGTGGTTGTGCCGATTGTCTACGTCCTTGGGCAGTTTCTCAGCCTGTCTTATTCTCAACCTCAGTTTCTGCTGTGAAAAGCCAGAAAGCAACTTGCTTGTGGCTTGCTTTTAACGGGTGGAGAGGCAACATATGTAACAAACATACTAAAGACTTAAGTGCTCAAGTGCATCCCCTCCTCTTATCTGGGCTATTTCCCCAGAGTGCTGTGATAGGGAACCCGACTCAGCTCAGCCAGGAGACACCAAACTAGGCATTAGAAGGAAAGATGAGTGTTTCCACTGGGAAGGAGCTGGGAGCATTGAAAACACAGCTAGGAAGACTCACTAGGTTTGAGGGTCAGGGGAGGAAGCCCCGGTGGACTGGCTTTGGCTGTGGGGGGAGGTAAGGGCGCCCTGGGGAGCAGGAGAGCCTGGTGGAGGGGCCCTAGGTGAGTGGAGACGGCGCCCGGTCATGCTCGCGTTTTCAGGCTGAGGGGACAGCCCGGAGATATGCTGTATTTATAAAAAATGTTTATGGAAACAAGTTCATTGGCCAGTTAGTTCCTGCTGGCCAAAGCACAGTTACTGTTCTAAAAAAGAAACAAAGCTCCAAAATGTTTTCTCCTTCTCTTTTATCCCTCTCTTCCATTTCCACTTGTGATTTTCCTGAGTGTGACCATATTTGGGGAGGGGTAGAAAAGGATTTTGGAGAAGGAAATGGCAACCCACTCCAGTATTGTTGCCTGGAGAATCCCAGGGACAGAGGAACCTGGTGGCTGCTGTCCATGGGGTCGCACAGAGTCGGACACGATTGAAGTGACTTAGCAGCAGCAGCAAAGGATTTAAAAGTTGAGACAATAAACAGATCACCTGCTTTGTTTAAATTGCTTTGCTGCTGCTGCTGCATTGCTTCAGTCGTGTCCGACTCTGTGCGACCCCATAGACAGCAGCCCACCAGGCTCTGCTGTCCCTGGGATTCTCCAGGCAAGAACACTGGAGTGGATTGCCACTGCCTTCTCCATTGTGTGAAAATGAAAAGTGAAAGTGAAGTCGCTCAGTCGCGTGGGACTTGTAGCGACCCCATGGACTGCAGCCTACCAGGCTCCCCCATCTATGGGATTTTCTAGGCAAGAGTACTGGAGTGGCTTGCCATTGCCTTCTCCAATGACAACCACACAACTCATATTCCCTGGGCATTTCCACTTCAAATGCTCTGTCCTTTTGTTTGCACGGGTTCCTGTGTCATATTCGGAGTTCCCATTTTTAGTTGGGAAATAAGAGACTGCACGAAATTCTATCCGAGGGCCCAGGGAGGGGCCATAGGGCTCCGAGGACCATCCGCGATTCTAAGACCCAGGGGTAGCAGAAGCAGGGCAGTGGGGGTGAGAATGCACAGGATTTGGGGCCAGAACACCGGCTCCGGGTTCTCCTTGGGCCGCTGGTCCCTCCGCTCCAGGCCTCCCCTTCCCCATCTGTAACCAGAGGAGATAATAATACCTGTCTGGGCCATCACCCCGCAGACCCCAGAGTAGCCCGCACGCAGCGACAGTTCGCATCTCCGCGCTGGGGGCTCAGGAGACAACTCTCTTGACCCAGGGGCGGGAAGGCCCCGCCGACTCCGCCGCAGGTCCTGCGGGGTAGCCGGTGGGCGCAGCTCCCAGAGTCCAGGTTCTGAACCTTTCGGAGCTCAAGGTTCCTCTCTCTTACAAGTTGGAAGGCCAGGGCCCCTCACAGGGGTGTCCCGAAATTAATGGGGATGCCACGCGGAGAACCGCCTAGGCCGGCCGGGGGCTGTGGACGCGGCCGCCGCCGCCGATCCCCGGCTTGCGCGGCTGTGGAGAGACGCGACCCCTCCAGCGCCCCGCTAATCCCGTGGACGGGGAGCTCGGCTCCTCCCTGGGGCGCCGCTGCAGGGCGCGCTCAAGATGTGAACACTCAAGGGGCGCGCAAGTACTTTCTGTAGGCATCACCATACTTAAGTATTTAGA
>NW_011475938.1:15244-15743 GCF_000754665.1 Bison bison bison | reverse complement strand
AAGTATTTAGAAGGTGCAGAAGGACCTGAACTCGCCAATACCAGTTCAGTTCAGTCGCTCAGTCTTGTCCGATTCTTTGCGACCCCATGGACTGCAGCACGCCAGGCCTCCCTGTCCTTCACCATCTCCCAGAGCTTGCTCATGTCCATTGAGTCGGTGACGCCATCCCACCATCTCATCCTGTGTCGTGCCCTTCTCCTCCCGCCGTCAATCTCTCCCAGCATCGCGGTCTTTGCCAACCAGCCACTACTAGGGTTAACGCCTTAAAGCAGGGGGCGCGCGCGGCACACTGTCCCTTTAAGGCGGTGAGCCAGGCCGAGGCGGTCTGTCCCTCGTCGCCTCCCGTAGCTCGCCTCCGAGAGGCCGGCTTTGTGCGTTTGCCCCGCCCCGTCCGCCCTCCGCCCCCCGGCCCCGCGCCACGCGCACTGCCGCCCAGCCGCCTAGTCAAGCGTCGGCCCGGCTCCCGCCAGGCGCGGCCGACGCGACGCCCGGAGCGCCC
>NW_011475938.1:11043-14955 GCF_000754665.1 Bison bison bison | reverse complement strand
ACCGCCGGACCCTGGGGGCCTCCCCGCCCTCAGCGGTCAGGTGACGAGCCCCCGGCCCCGGGACTACGGCCCCCAGCGCAGCCGAGCGCGGCGCCCCCTTTGCTTCCAGAGAGAGAGAGAGACCCCCGACCCACTGGGCCAGCCCGCGCCTGGGTGCCCTCAGCCGCAGAGACGCCCCCACCTCAGCCTGCCGCCCTCCCGGCCCCTGCCCAAGGCAGCCGGGCTCCCTGCTCCCCGGAGGGCCCGGGGCTCCGGGGATCGCGGGGCTGCCCGCGGCTACGGGCAGCGCACCGCGCTCCCGCAGTGCAGCCTCAGACCCCTTGCAGCCTGGCCTGCGAGAGCTGTTCTGGGGGTGTGGAAGATGCTGCCCGGAGCCCGCTCACCCAGTTTCTTCCCGCCCAGGTTCCCTGTCGACGCTGGCGGGTCTTGAGCGAGACACTGCCTCCGAGCTTGGCGAGGCTCCATAGGAGGCAGAGAGGTAAGCTGGCGCGTCTGAGAACCCGGGTGGAGTGCCGGGAGCGGGGGTCCCAGACTCTTCGGCGGCTCGAGGCCCCTCTCTCTTCCCACGGGCGGGGGCCCAGTCTCTGGGGCGGAGCCCCGAGCGTTTTGCGTTTTACCGGTTGACCAAGAGCACTCCCCACCCCCCAAGTCGGTTGGCTCAGGCTTGGGTGGCCAGGCTCACCTGGGTGCCAAGAGGGGTCTGTCGTTATTGCTCTGGAGGCTGGCTCCACATGTGAAGAGTCAGGCGATCGTATTTGCAAGAGCTGGGCTGGATTTCCGCGCTGATGTTTTGTGCAGTTAATGATTTGCTGGCGGAAAGGTAGGGCAAGGGTTGATCTGGGAGGAGTCGGGCACCTTCTCTGTGAGACCCCCTGTGTATCCCTGCTGCTCACCTGAGGGCAGCAGGTTTGCAGGAGTCGAGCCTCACCTCACCTGGTGCTCTTGGCTTTTATGCTAACAGGAGCTACTCAGGCCTCAGAGCTGCCGTCCCATCCGGAACGGAGCCTCTTCTGTTCCCACTTGCGTTGGGCGTGGACACGCCTCGGGCTTCCCCTCTGTCAGCCCTAGCTGTGGTCTGGCTCCCTGAGGGGCCGGCTTCTGTGAAACAGACCCTCCAGCTCTGGGCCTTGGCTCCTCTGCCCACCCAGTGTGCCGCCCACCCAGGGGAAGGCAGCGCTTGGGTCCATTGGCGGGGCCTGGTTGCACCAAAGGTATTCACTGAGTAGCCAGCGCTTCCTGAGCCGCAGCTTTGTGCCTGCACCTTGCCCCCGGGCAGGTTTGCCAACCAGCCCCTGGCCTCCCCCGCTCCATTCTGGGTGCCCCCTCTCCGTCCCTAGGCCACGACCCTCACAGCAGGTGGCCGGCCGGGTGCTCTGCACTGCCGTGTTGCGAGATGTTCCTCTCCCCTCCTCCTGGAGGAGACCGGGGATGTGCTCTTTTGGATGGCTTCCATCCATTCCGCCTCGGTGTGACTGCAGTTTTCAGTGCCGAGCTAGAACTTAGAGTGTGTAAACTCCTTGGCTCACGGTGGTGCCAGCTTCTGGACTTGGATGGCCCGCGATGCTTGTGGGATGTCTCGGTGGCTCTGCTCTGGAATAATGCCTTCCCTTGTTTTCAGAGTCACCTGGCTTCTGTGCTATGTATCCCAGTGACGGCATGTCCTCCTGTGATAGGGGAAGCCAGGCTCTTGCCACGCGGTGTTCCCCAGGTTCCCGTTTGCATGCTGCAGTCTCTCCATCCTCTGCAGCGAGCTGGCTTGCAAGGTGTCCGGGCGTGCTTCAGGCGAAGGCTTCTAGGAAGGCCGGGCGGTGGGGACTCCACGGCAGGGCCAGCTCCGGGCTGTGCTTTCCGGCTGCCTGGTCGATGCCTCACCGGGGACAGAGAGCCTCTCGCTGTTAGCATTCTTCAAGGGGCCATGTGTCTGCAGCCTGCACTCGGCAGCCCTGGAGCCGGGACGAGGGCCACGGGGGTGCGCTCCTGCTCTCGGCCCTGTTGCGTCGCTGGGGTGCTGTTGGGGGCTTGCATGCATTCCTGCAGCTCAGCTCCTGTCACTTGGCATGTTTGTTTCCTGATCAAGAGAGATCCTTGGTTACTTTTATTATCATTAATACACTTGTTTATTTTTAGTACTGCCGAGTCTTGCTGCATGAGCTTTCTCTTGTGGCAGAGCACGGCCCTAGGGTGCTTCAGGGGTTGGCCTCAGTAGCTGCCGCACGTGCTCTCAGTCGTTGCGGTTCCCGGGCTCTAGAGCAGGCCCAGCAGTTGTGGTGCTCGGGCTTTGTCGTTCCACGGCACGTGGGATCTTCCCAGACCAGGGATCGAACCCGTGACTCCTGCATTGGCAGACGGATTCTTTACCACTGAGCTACTAGGGAAGCCCTGATTTGTTTTAAGTGTATCAGGGGATCTTTGAAGAGAACTGCCTTTTGTCTGCCTGGACTTTGCTGTGTTTCTGCAGACGTGTGGGTAACAAAGCAGGAAACGCCGCTGAAGGTGGGTCCTGGGCTCTGATCCACAGGTGGGGCGAGAGCAGCGGTGTCTGAAAAGGACTAGCGAGGCGCGGGTGGAGCAGACCCCTGCCTGGACCAGCGCTCGCTGCAGGCTCAGGAAGGCCATCGCTGTGTGTTCTCTTTCCTGGACACTAACTGTTTTAATATATTTTATTTGTAAGTTTATTTATTTTTGGCTGGACCATGCGGCACATGGGGTCTTTGTTCCCCTATCAGGGATTAAACCCGTGGCCCCAGCCGTGGAAAAGCAGACTCTTAACTACGGCACTCTGGGCGGGTCCCTGGAGGGCACCATCTTTGCAGCATGGTTTGTGTGTCGGCCTGTCCCCTGCTGCAGGCCTGGACCAGCAGACGCCCTCCCACGGCGCGTCCTCCACTTGGGGCTGTGACCTCTCTGCCCGGGGTGCTGCAGAGCCATGGCGACCGAGGAGAAGAAGCCGGAGACGGAGGCCGCCCGAGCACAGCCCACCCCGTCATCCTCGGCCACACAGAGCAAGGTGCGTCCCCGGGGGCCCCAGGGAACGGCCAGGGCACGGAGGACGCGAGACGCTCGGAAATGGTATTTCAAGTGCGTAAGCCTGTTCTCCCTCCCCACTGAAACAGTGCCGGCTTTCACTCCAAACCACATCCCCAGCCAGTGCTTTTATGGGCCGTGTTGGGGATGCCCCCCTGTCACCTGGGGAGGGGGCTTTGTCAACCCTTGGTCTTGATCGTAAGAGTCTCTGTGGGACTCAGACAACGTCTCTTGTTAAGCTCCCCAACTCTGGTCCCACCCTTCCCTGTGGAGGTAGCCCGCAGGCAACAGGCAGGTCTGCCCAGGGGCACAGGATTCAGGGGAGCTTGCGGGGGGCGGACCTTGGCACGGGTTGGGGGCTGCTGAAGCAGGGCTGGCGCTGCTGGGGCTCCCAGCTGCACGGTGGGGGGCAGGTGCTTCCGGGAGGGGTCCCCGTGTTTCTAGTCTGGATGGTAGAGTACGGGAGAAGCAGGGCTGGTGTGCAAAGTCCAGGCTCAGGGTTAGGCACGTGTGTTCAGCCGGATGAGGGCTCTCGGAGGTGCTGTCCAGAGCTTGACCTTACACCTTGGGCATCACGTCCAGACTGGCGATCAGTGGGCAGTGGGGTAACTGTTTGCTGACCAGTGCTCTCTCTTTAACAGCCCACACCGGTGAAACCAAACTATGCTCTTAAATTCACCCTGGCCGGCCACACGAAAGCTGTGTCCTCTGTGAAGTTCAGCCCCAACGGGGAGTGGCTGGCGAGTTCGTGTAGGTGCCCCCGCCCTGTGACTGCTGGTTGAGACTCTGCAGAGACGGGCCGGGGCGGGGGAGCCTGGTGACAGGTGCTGAGGACGCGGCTCCTTGGGTGCGGCTGTGGGCAGCCCAGATGTTGACTGGAGGCCTTGA
>NW_011475938.1:9112-10943 GCF_000754665.1 Bison bison bison | reverse complement strand
TGCCTTTCCTCCCTTTCTTTCAGCTGCAGATAAACTCATTAAGATTTGGGGAGCATATGATGGGAAATTTGAGAAAACCATCTCTGGTCACAAGCTGGTAGGTGTCCGCCCTGCCCCGACTAAAGCTCTGCTGGGCGTGGGGGGCCCAACTCCCAGGCCTGTCAGGTTAGGGTTGGAGCCCCCCGCTCGGGCCTTCTCCCCAGTTTTTTAGGTGGTGATTTGCCTCCCAGCTTTGACGTCCTCAGGTGCGTCTGTGCCAGGCTGTAGGCCTGGCAGAGCCCCAGGGAACAGGCTTCTGGACCTGGCCTGTGTGTCCATCTGTGCGGTCCTCCCGAGCTGAGGGCATGATGTCCGGTTACCTTCAGTTGGACGTTGGGGGTCTGACTCTGGCTGGCTGGTCCCGTTTAGTCAAAGCAATGACCGTGTGTCTCCTCCCGCAGGGCATATCCGACGTGGCCTGGTCGTCAGATTCTAACCTCCTTGTTTCTGCCTCAGATGACAAAACCCTGAAGATCTGGGACGTGAGCTCGGTAAGCTCCAGGAGCGGTGCGGCTGCTGAGCGGCTGTGTGTCGTCAGGCGCTTTACCGCTGTTGCGAGTTGGGTGAGGCGGGGTCACCCTGACACCGATATTTGGGGAAATAATCCCCAGGAACGATGTTATTTCAGGGAAAGTGTCTGAAAACCCTGAAGGGACACAGCAATTACGTCTTTTGCTGTAACTTCAACCCCCAGTCCAACCTCATTGTCTCGGGCTCCGTAAGTGTGTGGCTCCCCTGGGCGGGGGTGGTGGGGCTCCCAGGCTGCTTGCTGAGGGGCTCGGGGCTGGGGGGCTGTCCCCTCTGTTCCCCCCAGCAGAACCACCGTCACCTGTCCCTTTGCCTTCAGTTTGACGAGAGCGTGCGCATATGGGATGTGAAGACAGGGAAGTGCCTCAAGACCTTGCCGGCCCACTCAGATCCCGTCTCGGCCGTGAGTCCCGCCGCCACCCCAGCGGCAGAGGCCGTGCTCGGGGACCTGTGCCCGGGGGGTGGGGGGGTCTCACGGGGCAGGCAGGGAGCCGGGTCTGCAGGGGCTGAGCTGCGCAGGTGTGACCACTGGTGCGGGGAGTGTGGCACGGAGGTGACTGTAGTGGGTAGAGCATCCCGGGGTCGTGGTGGCCAGTTGTGGGGAGACGGGGGGAAGGTATCCTCCCTGCGTGGTCCACAGTGACTGTTCTGGGCACCCACGTGTGCGGGGTGAGTGTGCAAGTGTTAAACTACCCACGTGTCATAAACTGCCCAATGTACGAATTAGGCAAAGTGTCTCTTTGTCAATGAAGAGCCAGAAATGGTTTTTTAGCCAAGTTTACCTTTTGAAAAGTAGAAGGAGTCATGTATAAACAGGTTGTCTGTTGTTACCGAATGGTTGGTCCTTTTCAGGTTCTGAAGTCCTGTAGGTGAGCGATTTTAAGTGTTCTAAGCCATGGACGGCCTTTGTCCTGCTGATGCCGTGCTCAGGCATCTTGACCTTTTGGGGACACGTAATGAGCTAGTTATCGTCACTGTGCTTATTTAACTTAACGTGCAGTGTGCATCATGAGAAACTCGGGGCTGGATGAAGCACAAGCTGGAATCAAGATTGCCGGGAGAAATATCAGTAACCTCAGATATGCAGATGACACCAAACCTTATGGCAAAAAATGAAGAAGAACTAAAGAGCCTCTTGATGAAAGTGAAAGAGGAGAGTGAAAAAGTTGGCTTAAAACTCGGCATTCAGAAAACTAAGATCATGGCATCCAGTCTCATCACTTCCTGGCAAACAGATGGGGAAACAGTGGAAACAGTGACAGAC
>NW_011475938.1:8551-9012 GCF_000754665.1 Bison bison bison | reverse complement strand
CTTTTGAACTGTGGTGTTGGAGAAGACTCTTGAGAGTCCCTTGGACTGCAAGGAGATCCAACCAGTCCATCCTAAAGGAGATCAGTCCTGAATATTCATTGGAAGGACTGATGCTGAGGCTGAAACTCCAATACTTTGGCCACCTGATGCAAAGAGCTGACTCATTGGAAAAGACCCTGATGCTGGAAAAGATTGAAGGCGGGAGGAGAAGGGGATGACAGAGGATGAGATGGTTGGATGGCCTCACCGACTCAATGGACATGAGTTCGAGCAAGGTCCAGGAGTTGGTGATGGATAGAGAGGCCTGGCGTGCTGCGGTCCATGGGGTCACAGAGTCGGACACAACTGAGCAACTGAACTGGATGAGCTGTTTGAAGCTGCCTGGCATGGTGCTGGCCCTCGGGCTTGGCCCTGCTGGCCCCGTGTCGTGACCCGTGCCTGGGGCTAAGGAGGGGCCCTCT
>NW_011475938.1:7964-8451 GCF_000754665.1 Bison bison bison | reverse complement strand
AATGAAGAAGAACTAAAGAGCCTCTTGATGAAAGTGAAAGAGGAGAGTGAAAAAGTTGGCTTAAAACTCGGCATTCAGAAAACTAAGATCATGGCATCCAGTCTCATCACTTCCTGGCAAACAGATGGGGAAACAGTGGAAACAGTGACAGACTTTATTTTTGGAGGGCTCCCCAGCCATGAAATTAAAAGACGCTTGGTCCTTGGAAGAAAAACTGTGACCAACTTAGACAGCATATTAAAGAGCAGAGACATGACTTTTCCAACAAAGGTCCGTCTAGTCAAGGCTATAGTTTTTCCAGTAGTCATGTATGGATGTGAGAGTTGGACTATAAAAGAAAGCTGAGTGCCAAAGAATTGATGCTTTTGAACTGTGGTGTTGGAGAAGACTCTTGAGAGTCCCTTGGACTGCAAGGAGATCCAACCAGTCCATCCTAAAGGAGATCAGTCCTGAATATTCATTGGAAGGACTGATGCTGAGGCTGAGA
>NW_011475938.1:3549-7864 GCF_000754665.1 Bison bison bison | reverse complement strand
CCCTCTGCAGTTTTAACTACGTGTTCTCCAGTGCACCCCTGCTCTGCTCCAGCTCTGCCCGCTGGGGTGAGGGTCTGGGGCTCCTTCCATCTCTGTGCCTGCTGGTGGCCAACACTTTGTGCTGGTCCTCCCGATGGGCGCTGACTGGCGGCTCTCACTCCATGGAGAGGGGTGCGGCCCAGGTCGGCACGCTCATGCCGCGGCGCCCGTGGGTGGGTGTTGGCAGAGCCCGGGCCTGCATGCCGCTTGGTGTGTGGCCCGCACTGTGGCTGTCATGCCCTCACCCAGCACTGGTGCAGAGGGGCACCTCGCTGCGTTTGCTGGCTGTGCCCTCTGAACGTGGGCAGGAGCAGGGCGCAGCGCCGTGCGGGCTTTGGGCCCACTCAGCATCACCTGCAAGGGGTTTCCATCAGATCACAGTTGACAGGTTCAAAGTGTGGAGTGTGATGAGCTCAGGTGCTGCGAGTTTGAAGGTCGGTTTGGGAGGCTGAGGAGCTCGTGGGGGGGAGCCGGGCGGGGCCAGCGACCAGGGCTCCTCAGGGGCCACGTCGTCCACACGGAGGCCCCCAGCCACCCGGGGCAGCGTCCCGACTGAGGTGTGAGGGAGTGTGAGTCAGCGAGCCTCTCAGGTTTCCAGGACTCCGTGCACCGAAAGGGAGAGTCAGGTGCCGCTGGTGGTTTCTAACCCTGGTGTGTGCCGAAGTGTGTCAGATGCAGGCGTGTGTGTGCTCAGCTGCTTCAGTCACGTCTGACTCTGCACCCCCACGGACTGTAGCCCCCAGGCTCCTCTGTCTTTGGGATTCTCCAGGCGAGAACGCTGGCGTGGGCTGCCATGTCCTCCTCCAGGGGACACTGGGTGAAATGAAATACCTTGGGCTCGTTTCACCTGTTACTGCCCTGCGCAGCGGCTGAGAGGCGGAAGGGGCGCACGTGGCCCCGTCACGGGCCCTGGGCCGTGTGGACGGCGGTTCTCCCAGCTGTGGTCCCAGACCGGCCTCCGCCGGGAGCGTGGGAGAGACGCAGGCTCTCGGGGCCCTCGCACAGGGCAGGCACCACGTGCGGCAGCAAGCATGGTGTTTCCCCCGGGGTCACGTGTTATGGAACGGCTTGTCCTGCCCAGGACTCGAACTTCTGACGTGGATTGCTCTTGCCGCTCAAGCAAAGAGTCAGTCAGAAAAAAGAAAGAGGACAAACCAAAGACCCACCAGTCGGGAGTCGGGGCTGGTCCGGTGGCTCTTGCTTATCAGCTGTGTCTCACCTGTCCCCGTTGTGGGCAGGGTCAGGCATTCAGGTGGAGTCTCTGTGTGGAGACAGCACAGCCCGCCTCCCACCTGGGGCTCCACCTCTCCCCAGACGCACGGTTTGGAGTAGCCTGGGTCGTGCTCCCGCCTAGTCTGGAAAGCTCATGCTGGCTCGCGCATCCCAGGGGTCGGTGTCTGGGCACTTGGAGCAGCGATCTGGGTGTCTTGTGGTTCTGGGGGGTGCTCGGCGGGCAGGGGTGCGCCCATGAGTGACACTTGCGAGTGTCTGAATAGTGGGCGTCTCTCCTGACTTTTCCCTCTGGATGGAGGCCGTGGTCAGTCACGTCTGTGTCCACAGACAGGCTCCAGCCAGCTGGGCTCTCCCCGCGGAGCAGGGCGTCTGGGTTGGCCGTTTGTCGTTTTCCCGGGGCGTTTTTTTTTTTTTTCACGGGGCGTTTTGTAGTCCACGATTGAAAGACCCCAGACGCTTCAGGGTTGGTTTTCCTTGTGTGGTTCAGTGTCCGTCATGAAACAGACTTGCTTGAGACGCCAGGTGAGAACGATCACTTCATCCCTGTTGCTTGTGCGTCTCCGTTAGAGGCTCAGGAAGCCGGGGAGTTCAGAGCTGCTCCGTGTGTGTGTCTGTTGTGGGGTTGGAGTGCGGGAGCCGGTGTTGAGGATCATGTCTGTGTTGACCTCAGAGCGAGTCTCCCCCTCCCTCTCCTTCATCCTCAGGTTCACTTTAACCGAGACGGATCCCTGATAGTTTCCAGTAGTTACGATGGTCTCTGGTAAGTAACAGTCTCACTTGGCTGAACCAGCGAGCATTTAAAGGCCTTTCCTTGCACCGTTTGTGCCTCTCGGCATCCGGCGGGGTCTGTGAGGCAGGTGGGGTCGGGGAGGCGCAGCTGTCCCAGACGTGGCTCCTTGTGGGCCCTGGAGGGTGGGCGTCCTAAGCTTGTGGCCCCGGTAAGGGGCATGGTGGAGGAAAGGTGTGCCAACATGCGCATCCTCAAGTGCCCTGTTGGGGACGTCAGGGTCCTGAGCAGGTGCTGAGAGCCCAGGTCCGTCCCAGGGGGTGTGTCGGGGAGGGGAGGTGGGGCACTGTCTCGAGAGCATGCTGTCTGAGGTCAGGCCTGTGGCCTTGACACTTGGAGTGGAAGTGTTGTCTGGACGCTGTGAGACGTGTGGGGAGCTGTAGGGAGAATGTTTTAAGCTGACCTCAGCACGTAGAGTGCGGAGCGTCAGGAGGTGTCTGGGAGTGCAGAGTGGTGTCACAGCAGTCACTGGCCAGACCCAGGGCCCACAGGGGACCTCCAGCTACGAGGGAGAAAGCAGCCTTAGAAATTTGTCCACGTTTAGTGCCAATAACAGAGAAGCTAGAGTAACGAAAGTGATGTGCGCAAGACACCGCAGCAGCACCGGAGCGCGCGGCGAGAAGCTGTCACGTGTGGGTCAAAGCCCTCTGCCCTCTGACCGCTTGTTTTCAAGAAACACACCTGAAACAGGGCGTGTCGGTCCAGGCTCGGGAGAGAAGGGTGGGTAGGTGGGCCGGGCAGAGATGGGGCCTCGGCCAGGGGCTGAGCCGGGGTGAGCAGGTGGACCTGCAGGAGACCAAGGGGGTCAGGACCGGCTGGGGCTGCGCCAGGCCTGGCCACGCGGGACCCGGTGTGTGTGAGCACGCTCAGCCGGCGGCGGCTCTTGCAGTAGGGCTCCCGGGGCGCGGCAGGGCTGACCGTGCTGCAGGCCACGTGTCTGCTGCGTGTGAGGAGTCGCGTGTGCCTGTGGACAGTCCGCGTGTCCCTGTTTCCTTCATCACTCAGTGCAACTTGGGATTTCCAGCTAACGTGATGAGAAGGTCATTGCGTGAGAAGTGGATCGAGGCTGATCTCTAGGTCATGGGGTGTCGTGCTGGCAGAAACCGCACACGCACCGAGGCTGGACTGGCGTGACGCCTGCATGTCCAGCCGGGGAGTGTCGGCTCTTAGAACAGGCTCTCTTGTCCCTGAACCAGAGGCCATCCAGACAAGTGCCATGATAACGCTGTTTGTGTGAGAAGCGCTGCCCCCGGGGCTGCGTGCTTGGCGTGCCGGTGCCTGGAGAGCCTGTGGGGTGGCAGGTCAGGCCGGTGGCCATGGGTGCGGAGCGGGCCGGCCATGCCCTCCTCCGCTGTCTCCCGTGGCGCTGAGAGAGTGTGCGAGTGAGCGAGGCGTCAGATGGGAAGCGGCCGGGCCCGTGCTCACCGCTCTGCTGTTGCTTTGCAGCCGCATCTGGGACACCGCCTCGGGCCAGTGCCTGAAGACGCTCATCGGTGAGTGGGGCGGCCTGGGGCCGCGCCCTGCGCAGACACCCTCTCTCCCACAGGGGCTCCTCCTCTGCTGCCGTCCCTCCTCCCCCTCTCCTTCCTGCTCAGCTCTGCCGTCCAGCCTGGCTGGGGCCCTCAGTGAGCCCTGTCTGCTGGGGCTGGGGGCTCCGGGGTCTCCGCAGACAGTGTGGGGCTCTGCCGGAGTGGGCTGGCACCGTGGGAAGGCAGCGTGCTCTGTGTGGTCAGAGGCGCCGCCGGGCAGGGTGTGTGTCTGGCCAGACGGTGGCTGAGGGGCCCCCAGGGCCTCGGGCCTAGGAGGCTGATGGGGGCGGGGAGGGTTTACTGTCAGGGAGGCCGATCTCTGAGTCCCGATGGAAGGCCTCTGCTGTGTCGGGTGAGTTGGCAGGCTCCATGGGCCAGGCTTGCCTCCTGCCCTGGGCTGTCATGGGAGCAGGCGTGGCTCTGAGGGTCTGCTCCAGCCACCATCACAGGAGTCTGCAGGCCAGGTGGGTGGCTTCAACAGCAGAAACCTGTGCCCATGTCTGGAGGCTGGAATCCACGGTCAGGGCATGGGCAGGGCTTGCTCCGCCTGGGCCCTCTCTTTGGCCTTCCCCGCGAGCCCTCTGTGGGTGTCCTCACCTCCTCTTGCAGGTCACAGGACACTGGTCAGATCGGCTTGGCCCCCGCGGCCTGCCCAGCTGCCTCATCTGACGTAACCTGCCTCTGAGGCGCGGTCTGCGTGGCCAGGCTTAGGCCAGGAGGGCGGGGC
>NW_011475938.1:0-1784 GCF_000754665.1 Bison bison bison | reverse complement strand
TACAGCAAAGGCAAGGTGGGTGACGGGAGCAAGGGTCCCCGGGGCTCCTGAGGGTCCTGGGCCGTGGCCGCAGGGCACAAAGTGCGACTTTGTGGAGTTGGTTTGGTGCAAATGTCCCCACGATGCGGGTTAAACTCGGCCTGGGTGGGCTGTGGGTGGGGCTCACGGTGCTCATAGAGCCGTCCAGTCGTGGCTGGGGGCCACCGGCGGTGCAGGGCGGCCCTGACTGAGCGGCGGCCATGGCTGTTTCAGTGCCTGAAGACGTACACGGGCCACAAGAACGAGAAGTACTGCATATTCGCCAACTTCTCCGTCACCGGTGGGAAGGTGAGTCGTCTGCCCCCCGCGGCTCCCCGGCCCCTTCTGCAGGCGGGCCCGGTCCTCACCCACACAACAGGCGGGAGCTTTCTGAATGTTACTGGTATGAAGACTGCCTCTGCAGACTGCTGGTTTGGGGACATCCTGCTCCCTCTGCCTGGGCCCCCCTGGCACCCTCCCGACCCTCAGGCTTAGGCAGGAGCCTTGTGATGAGCAGCTGGGCCGTGACTGATGGCCAGCGTCCCAGAAGCCGCCCCGAGGCGAGCGGCAGGCGGTGGGACGGCATGTGGACAGGGTAGTTTGGGGGCTGCATGCCCTGCCGGAGCCGTGGGCGCAGACCGTGGTCCGGCCGCATGGGCGCCTGACCGGGCTCTGTCCCCGCACCCCTGCCCCGTGCTGTACCCAGTGGATCGTGTCGGGCTCGGAGGACAACCTGGTCTACATCTGGAACCTGCAGACCAAGGAGATCGTGCAGAAGCTTCAGGGCCACACAGGTGAGCAAGCCGTCTGCTGCCACCGTCACTTCCCAGCTGCTCTGGGAGCCCCTCCTCGTCTGCAGGTGCCAGGGTGGTGCCTCCTGATTCAGGGCTGTCGGGGGATGGTCTGACGCCTCCCCTTGCAGGGCTGCGGGGGGACGGTCTGGCCCCAGCTTTAACCGCTCATTCCCGGCAGCTGGCTGCCCAGCTCTGAAGTCCCTGTGGCCCGTGGCCTCCCGGGAGTGGCTGGGGCCCATGTGGAGGTGGTGCCGTCGACGCGGGCTCCTCCCGGGCCCCTGCTCCATGCTCCTCTCCCCAGCGCTCAGGGGCCAGCAGTGTAGAGCCCTTAGCTGCCCAGGGCAACACGCTCTCCCTAAGAACTCAAGTTCCCCGGGAGCAAGGCCTGCCTCTACCCTCCACCTTTGGCCTCCACTGTCAGCTTGCGGCTTCTGCTGCGTGGCCGGGACGCTCAGAGGCTCACTTGAAGTCGCCCCAGCCAGAGGGAAAATGCTGGGGCTCCGTTTCCTGAAAATCTATAAACGCACTGAGTTGCCTGATGCCGGGGCCAGCTCACAACGGGATCTGCTGTGCCCGCCCTGGATGAACTTGCAGAGCCAGCCCCACAGGGCATCAGGGCCCACGCTGGGGTGGGGGGCAGTGCAGCTCTGGTCCAGGTCGGGGGTGCGACCTCCGCGCTGTGAGCTTGACGGCAGCCCTGGCACACCCCTGGCCCGTGGGGCACCCCTTGCCTCTCCAGGGTCTGGGCGGGGCCCCCTGCTGTCCTCCCACCCTGAACTCCGGCTCTGTGTGCTGAGCGCAGGGTGGGCATCCCCGTGCAGAGGGCCGGGCCCAAGGGGGGAACCAACGTCGACCATCTGTTTGCAGACGTCGTCATCTCGACGGCGTGCCACCCGACGGAGAACATCATCGCCTCGGCCGCCCTGGAGAACGACAAGACCATCAAGCTCTGGAAGAGCGACTGCTAGGCCC
>NW_011475937.1:15268-19243 GCF_000754665.1 Bison bison bison | reverse complement strand
CTACCCTTCTTGAAACTCTGCAGTGAATCTTCATTGAAAGGCAGAGTGGTAAAGGGAAAAAAAGAAACAGCAGTTTTGAAGTCAGACAAACTTGGGTTTGAGTCTTGGTAAATAATTTTTTAGAGTTAGATACACATATGTTAAATACACATATTTACCAGTTGCTAGTATGGCCTTGGAATGTTACTTAATCTCACCAACCCACATTCTCTTTATCAATGAAAAGTGGAAAATAATACATAACTAATTCATAACAGTGAATTAAAATGTTAGTTGCTCAGTCATGTTCAACTCTTTGGAACCCCATGGACGGTAGCTCGCCAGACTCCCCTGTCCATGGAATGCTCCAAGCAAGGATACTAGAGTGGAGATCCATTCCCTTCTCCAGGGAATCTTCCTGACCCAGGGATCGAGCCCAGGTCTCCTGTTTGGCAGGCGGATTCTTCACCATCTGAGCCATGAGGAAAGCCCAACTAATTCCTAATAATAATATGTCACTTAGGACTTTTCAGTTACAAGCAATATAAAACAACTCTGGCTGTTTGACTCAAAATTTAATTCATTGGAAAATAACGAGGTCTCACAGAATCTGTTGAAGACTGGTGAGTCAGGTCTGGAAACAGGCAGGAACTGAAGTATCTCTGGATACCTAGGAAGGCAAAAACACAGGACCTCATAACCAAAGTAGTCTAATCATGGTTTAGGATAAGATAAACTGAAACTTCAGTCACTTTCAATTTAATTGTTTGCCCTTTCACTACAATAGGGTAAGGCTTCTAGTTATAATCCCATTAGATTCTTCTCAAGAGAAAATCAGAGTATTAGGAGAATGAGGAAATGGATGCCCAGTATCCAACATGCAACAATTGCCAGCTATGTATGTATGTATGTAAACCACCAGTCACATATTAAGTGCTCAGTAAATGGCTATTTTAAAAGAATTATGTCTGGAAAACTAAATTAGACCTTCATGGCTGTTCAATTTCTGACCTTAATCAACTTTTTAAACTTAATTTTCTCCCCAATCCTCTACATAAACCTTGAATTCTCATTTCTTTCCTTCTCACTTAGTCCATTTTTACTGCCTGAAATATTCTCAACCTCTCTATGTTTTAAATAAAAAGAAACATTTTATCTCTTTAAAGACCCAGTTTAGCTCTTTTTCTGATCCCAGAATCACTGATTTTGTTTCCTCATTTCTCTTAATCATGCATTGCTTCTTGACGTCTTTTCTGAATGGTAGTCTTGTATTGCTAAATCTTCACGTGCACAGCTGGATTATACATGCCTTCATAAGAGAGATTATGTATCATATATTTATTTGCTTCCTTGATGACAGTGAACCCAGTGCCTTACACATAGTAGGTGCTCATAAACTTAGGATAAATGAATGCAAGAATGTGAATTATTAATTTAAATTGAAACATCCATTTAATGATCACCTTCTCTATACTTAGCATTGTGATGATTGTTTTGAGAATGTAGGGGGAAAAAAAAAAACATTGAAAGTTGCCTTTGTAGGTCACAGTTTAATTTACTAGCAAAAAAATAAAAGCATGAATTATCAAAAGTGCAATTATATTAATAAGTAAAACATATCATAATGAGATGTTATATATTGGTACTAAGGGTATGAGAAGATACAAAAAGCAGTAATAACATAGTTATGGAAAATTTGAGAAGGAAGTCTTATTGAGGTAGAGAAGTGGAGTTAGCAGAAAGTTTTTGTTATTCAGTTGCTCAGTCATGTCCGACTCTGTGACTCAATAGGCTGTAGTACACCAGGCTTCCCTGTCCTTCACCATCTCTTGGAGCTTGCTCAGACTCCTGTCCATTGAGTCAGTGATGCCATCCAACCATCCCAACCTCTGTCATCCCCTTCTCCTCCTGCCTTCAATCTTTCCCAGGATCAGAATATTTTCCAATGATTGACTCCACATCAGGTGGCCAAAGTATTGGAGTTTCAGCCTCAGCATCAGTCCTTCCAATGAATATTCAGGACTGATTTCCTTTAGGATGGATTGGTTGGATCTCCTTGCTGTCCAAGGGACTCTCAAGAGTCTTCTCTGGCACCACAGTTCAAAAGCATCAATTCTTCAGCACTTAGCCCTCTTTATGGTCCAACTCAAGCATCCATACATGACTATTGGACTACTGGAAAAACCATAGCTTTGACTATATGGATCTTTGTCAGCAAAGTGATGTATTAGATTTTTCATATGCTGTCTAGGTTTGTCATAGCTTTTCTCCCAAGGAGCAAGCGTCTTTTAATTTCATTGCTGTAGTCATCATCTACAGTGATTTTGGAGCCCAAGAAAATAAAGTCTGTCACTATTTTCATTGTTTCCCCATACTGGCCATGAAGTGGTGGGACTAGATACCATGATCTTAGCTTTTTGAATGTTGAATTTTAAGCCAGCTTTTTCATTCTCATATTTCACTTTCATCAAGAGGCTCTTTAGTTGCTCTCTGCTTTCTGCCATAAGGGTGGTGTCGTTTGCATAACAGGTTTTTGATGTTTCTCCCTGCATTCTTGATTTTAGCTTGTGCTTCATCCAGCTCAATATTTTGCATGATGTACACTTCATATAAATTAAATAAGCAGGGTGATAATAAACAACCTTGACATATTCTTTCCCAATTTTGAACAGCCCATTGTTCCATGTCCAGTTCTAACTGTTGCTTCTTGACCTGCATGTAGGTTTCTCAGGAGGCAGGTATGGTGGTCTGGTATTCCCATCTCTTTAAGAGTTTTCCAGTTTGTTGTGATTCACACAATCAAAAGCTTTAGTGTAGTCAGTGAAGCAGAAGTAGATGTTTTTTCTGGAGTTTTCTTGCATTTTCTATGATCCAGTGGATGTTGGCAATTTTATCTCTTGTTCTTCTGCCTTTTCTAGATCCAGCTTGAACATCTGGAGTTCAGTTTGTGTACTGTTGAAGCCTTACTTTGAGAATTTTGAGCATTACTTTTCTAGTGTGTGAAATGAGTGCATTTTTGCGTTAGTTTGTACATTGTTCAGCATTGCCTTTCTTCCTAGCAGGAAGTAGTCAGAAACATAACTGGATATATGAAACCAGAACTGGGAAAAGTATTAGCAATTGGGGCTGGAGATACAGGCTTGTGATTCATTTTTTTGTAAGTAGTGTTAGTGTAAATGGAGAAATTATGAAAATTAGTACATAGAGTTAAGCCTAACAAAAGTCATGTAGGTTCCATAAAGGAAATCCACCAAGTTCTTCCATTTAAAACATCCCTGTGTTTTTTAAAACAGATTTTTTTGAATTTAGTATGAAAAAGTGAAAAAGTGGAAATGTTAGTCATTCAGTCATGTCTGACTCTTTGCGACCCCATGAACTGTAGCCTGCCAGGCTCCTCTGTCCATGGAATTCTCTAGGCAAAAATACTTTCACTTTTTCATACTACATTTCAATACATACTATAAAATTTATTCTTTTCAGTGTATAATTCAATGATTTTAGTAGATTAATAGAATTGTGCAACAATCATCACAATTCAGTTTTAAAATTTTTCCATCATCCAGAAATTCTGTGAAACCCATTAGCAGTAAATCTCTTCTCCCATCCTCAGGCTTAAGCAAATACTCTTCTGTTTTCTTTCTGTGTAAATTTGCCTTTTCTGTACATTTAATATAAATGGAATACTATAATACATGGTCCATTGTGCCTAGCTTCTTACACTGAGCATACTTTTAAGGTGTATTCATGTTGTAGCATGTATCAACTTGTTCCTTTTAAGTGATGAATAGTATTCCACTGTGTAAATATAGCACATTTTTTTCATTCATTTACTGCTGCTGCTGCTGCCAAGTCGCTTCGGTCATGTCTGACTCTGTGCAACCCCATGGACTGCAGCCTACCAGGCTTCTCCGTCCATGGGATTCTCCAGGCAAGAACACTGGAGTAGGTTGCCATTTCCTTCTCCAATGCATGAAAGTGGAAAGTGAAAGTGAAGTC
>NW_011475937.1:14336-15119 GCF_000754665.1 Bison bison bison | reverse complement strand
CTCCTCCGTCCATGGGATTTTCCGGGCAACAGTACTGGAGTGGGGTGCCATTGCCTTCTCCCATTCATTTACTTGGTGCTGGACATTTACATTTTTTCCATTTATTTTCTTTTTATGGGTAATGCTTCTATGGATAGTGACAACATGCCTCTGTGTGGACATATATTTTTATTTATTCTCATTAGAGGCCATAAAGTAAAATGGCTATTATGTGGGAAAATTTTGTTTGACTTATTAAAAAACTGTCAAAATGTTTTCCAAAGTGTCTGTACCATGTTATATTCCCACCAACAATGCATAGTTGGTCTGCTTTCTCTACATCCTCAAACCTTGATACTGTTTGTCTTTTTTATTTTAGCCATTCTAGTAGATATGTTGGAGAAGGCGATGGCACCCTATTCCAGTACTCTTGCCTGGAAAATCCCATGGACGGAGGAGCCTAGTAGGCTGCAGGCCATGGGGTCGCAAAGAGTCAGACACGACTGAGCGACTTCACTTTAACTTTTCACTTTCATGCATTGGAGAAGGAAATGACAACCTATTCCAGTGTTCTTGCCTGGAGAATCCCAGGGATGGGGGAGGCTTGTGAGCTGCCGTCTATGGGGTTGCATAGAGTCAAATACGACTGAAGCAACTTAGCAAGAAGCAGTAGTAGCAGCAGTGGATATGTAGCAGTTTCTAATTGGTATTTTGATTTACATTTCCCTAATGATTGATGATGCAAAGAGTCAGACACGACTTGGCGAGTAAATTAACTTAATGATTAATGATGTTGCATATCTT
>NW_011475937.1:11299-14236 GCF_000754665.1 Bison bison bison | reverse complement strand
AAATTAAACATACAGAAGCTCAAAGAACCAAACAACCCAGCCTGAATAGCGGACTCCTTCCCACAGAGGCCAAAGTTCTGGGTGCTGGGGTCTCCATTCAGAGCCTAGTAGTTAAAGCTGGTGCAGAATAAGGTGCTCCAAAAGCTACCAGTAACCCTGACCAGAGGGACTTTCTGCACAGGAGCATCCCTTCCAGGGCTAGTCCATGTAAAAAGTGGTGTTTGTTGGTCTTGTGAAAGAGCTCCTTCCTGTGGGAATCCAGAAACTAGCTGTATGAGCCCTGTAGGAGGCCAAGCCTAAGGCCCCCCACCCCCTACCACTATAGACAAGGCACTCAGGCAGCAGAAAGTAGCCCCTGGACCAGCCGTGGCTGTGTATCTACAAGCTGTTTATTAGATCTGTGATTTGCAAATACTTTCTACTAGTCTGTCGCTTTTAAGTTTATTTTCTTATTGGTGACTTTTGGGGAGCAGAAGTTGATAAATTCAAATTGATCAAGTTTGTCTTCTATGGGTCACACCCTCAGTATTGTATCTCTGCCCTGCTCAAGGTCATGAAAGTTTTATTTTTTTTCTTCTATAAGTTACTTATTTTAGCTCTTAAATTTGGGTCTGTGATCCATTTTGAGTTAAGTTTTTATATATGGCTTGGCATGAAGCAAGGGTCCAATTTCTTTCCCTATTTTTTTTTTCTTTGAATGCACTACCTGGCTTGCAGGATCTTAGTTCCCCAGCCAGAGAAAGCACCAAGTCCTAACCGCTGCTGCTGCTGTTGCTGCTAAGTTGCTTCAGTCATGTCCGACTCTGTGTGACCCCATAGATGGCAGCCCACCAGGCTCCCCCATCCCTGGGATTCTCCAGGCAAGAATACTGGAGTGGGTTGTCATTTCCTTCTCCAATGCATGAAAGTGAAAAGTGGAAGTGAAGTCACTTACTCGTGTCTGACCCTCAGCAACCCCATGGACTGCAGCCTTCCAGGCTCTTCCATCCATGGGATTTTCCAGGCAAGAGTACTGGAGTGGGGTGCCATTGCCTTCTCCACCTAACCACTGGAACATCAGGAAATCGCCCCTCTATTTTTATTCAAATATGGATATCCAGTTGTCCTACTCTGTTTGTTAAAAAGACTACACTGTCCCCCATTGAATTGTCTTGGTACCTTTGTGGGAAATCAGCTGACTGTAAATTTTAGAATTTATTTCTGAACTTTGAATTCTGTTCCACTTATCCATGTACCTATCTTTGGGTCAATACCATATTGTCTGATTAACTGTGGCTTTTATCTTAAGTTTTGAAATTAGCAAGTCTGAGTCCTCCAATTTTGTTCCACATTTTCAGGTTTGTTTTGGCTATTCTGGTCCCTTGTGTTTCCAGTTGAAATTTACAATCAGCTTGTCAATGTCAGTTTCTGCAGGGAAGCCAGTTGGGACGTTCATAGGGGTTGTATTTAGTCTATCCATCAATTTAGGATGAATTACTATCTTGGTAATATTGAATCTTCCTATCTAAGGGCATGAAATATCTATTTATTTAAATATTCTTTAATTTTTCTCAGCAGTGTTTTGTGGTTTTTAGTGTATAAGTCCTGGAAGAATCTCTGTGCTGAATGAACTGAGGGGTGGAAGGTATGGGAGCAGCTCCAGGTCCTAATGCCACAGATTCCCATTCTTTGTACCCCAAGGTCAGAGATGTTTGGAATAAACACTCCTCAGATGGGTATATAGTTTTGGTCAGTTTTCAGAGTGCTGAAATGGTTATTTTGTTAATTTTGTCCAGGTTTATAATGCTTTAGGGAAAGATTTCCTGACCTCCTCATTTAGCCATACCTGGAAGTTCCAACATGTGTGTGTGTTTTATGAGAATTTGTGTTCCAAATACTTCTAACTCCAAAATCCCAGTGATTGATCTACTGAGCAATGCTAATTCGTTAAAAAAATATATCAAACTGCCACTTGTCTTGTAAAGACAAAACATTTAACTTACTGGTAACTTTTTGTGTAGCATTGACTATGTGTTAGAGTTGTGATGAAAGTGACTAAAATTGACTGCATAATTTAGTTCAAATAAGCAGATCTATCAAGCACTTCTTATGTGTTTGGTACACATAATACACAGGATTTGATAGATGAATAAATCATTAGTGTTACCCTAAAGAAATTTTCCATGTTGTGTCAGAGTCTTTAAGTATACTTCACGTCTACAAGTCTTCAGAGTCTGAAGTATAAGTAGACAGCCAAGTGTAAATCCCTTTGGAGCCCCAAACTCATATAATTAACTGCCTATTCAAAATCTCTATTTGGATGTCTAATGGGCATCTCAAAATTAACATGCACAAAAATGAATTTGCTCACCCACCTTTTAAAACTAATCTTCTTTAGTGACCCCATCTCAATAAGTAGTACTTCTCTCTGCCAAGTTTCAGATACTTAATAGTTATCCTTGATTTGTTTTTGTCCTCCCTTACCCCCTATCCAATCAGTCAACAAGTCCTATTGCTTCTACCTCCAAAATAGTATCTCATATATATCTGCTCAAATGTCTCCTACTCTAATGTCAACATCCTAGTCCAAACCATGTCCATTTACTGCCACCACCCCCTCCAAGCTATCATACCTGGACTACTGCCTAGTGTATCACCCTGCATTCCTTCCTAGACAGCTAATATCAATTCTTCACATGTGGGGCAAAGTAATGCCAGGCAAGTGTAATCTCCTCAGTTCTGTCTCATCTCAACAAAATTTGAAGTGACACTCATTAAAGCCCTCGGTGTGTCACAGCTCTTGAACAGACTGTGTTGTAGCTCTCAGGTCTTGAACAGCCCGTGTTATAGCTCTTAGACAGATCAGTGTTACAGCTCCATGTTACAGCTCAGTTTTATTTAGAAAATAGCAGGAAAATACATCCTCGAGGCGTGAAGGCATGCAGATCCAAACACGCG
>NW_011475937.1:9522-10842 GCF_000754665.1 Bison bison bison | reverse complement strand
AATTTTACATCACCTCCTTCTCTTCTGCCTCTGTAACTCAGCTTGCCCCTTGCAAAGTCTAGATCACATAGGTCACGTAGTCTCAGAAAGTGGAGACTTGCAATACTAGGAACTGAAGTTTATCTCACTCACCCTTGTCCTGCTCTTTCCAGTCACCCAGCCCCTGCAAACCTGCTTAACCATACCTCTCCAGGTCAGGCATCATTCTCCCCATCTTGACCACTGTTCCCATGCACACAAAACCCCTTAGTTTAAGCCAGCCTATTACCAGCTAGTGTTGCCCACTACAGTCTGTCTATAAAAACTCTGTAATCACTTTGTTTGGGGCTCAGAGCTTGGAGTGTTAACTCCACTGGGCCCACTGGAGTAATAAACCTGAGATCTGCAACTCTCCGAGTATGCTGCTTAGTTTCTCAAGAACTGGTTCCTTCAACATGTTTACAGTCTTACCTTTTTTTTTTTAATTTTATTTTTAAACTTTATAATATTGTATTAGTTTTGCCAAATATCGAGATGGATCCGACACAGGTATTCTATTTTCAACATAGTGGAGAAATAGAAAACATATTTTTCTAAAATACAAATATGAGCAGGTCTCTTTTCTCCTTTATTCAGAAATCTTCCCATAAGTTTTATGCCAAAGTTCATCTCTAATATTGCCTATAAGGTTCTTCAAGATCAGTTCAGTTCAGTCGATCAGTCGT
Source organism: Bison bison bison (assembly GCF_000754665.1). Classification (NCBI taxonomy): domain Eukaryota; kingdom Metazoa; phylum Chordata; class Mammalia; order Artiodactyla; family Bovidae; genus Bison; species Bison bison. The sequence continues at coordinate 10,138 of NW_011475937.1, read as the reverse complement.
ATCTGACTATTTGTGACCCCATGAACCGCAGCACGCCAGGCCTCCCTGTTCATCACCAACTCCTGGAGTTCATCCAAACCCATGTCCATCGAGTCGGTGATGCCATCTAACCATCTCCTCTGTCATCCCCTTCACCTCCTGCACTAAATCTTTCCCAGCATCAGGGTTTTTTCAAATGAGTCAACTCTTCACATCAGGTGGCCAAAGTATTGGAGTTTCAGCTTCAACATTAGTCCTTCCAATGAACACCCAGGACTGATCTCCTTTAGGATGGACTGGTTGGATCTCCTTGTAGTCCAAGGGACTTTCAAGAGTCTTCTCCAACACCACAGTTCAAAAACATCAATTTTTCGCTGCTCAGCTTTCTTTATAGTCCAACTCTCACATACATGACCACTGGAAAAACCATAGCCTTGACTAGATGGACCTTTGTTGGCAAAGTAATGTCTCTGCTTTTTAATATGCTGTCCAAGTTGGTCATAAGTTTCCTTCCAAGGAGTAAGCGTCTTTTAATTTCATGGCTGCAGTCACCATCTGCAGTGATTTTGGAGTCCAGAAAAATAAAGTCTGACACTGTTTCCACTGTTTCCCCATCTATTTGCCATGAAGTGATGCT
>NW_011475937.1:6170-9210 GCF_000754665.1 Bison bison bison | reverse complement strand
AGTATGTTTTTCTTGGAACTCTCTTGCTTTTTTGTATGATCCAGCAGATGTTGGCAATTTGATCACTGGTTCCTCTGCTTTTTCTAAAACCAGCTTGAACATCTGGAAGTTCACTGTTCATGTATTGCTGAAGTCTGGCTTGGAGAATTTTAAGCATTAGTTTACTAGTGTGTGAGATGAGTGCAATTGTGCCGTGGTTTGAGCATTCTTTGGCATTCCCTTTCTTTGGGATTGCAATGAAAACTGACCTTTTCCAGTCCTGTGGCCCCTGCTGAGTTTTCCAAATTTGCTGGGAGCATATTGAGTGCAGCACTTTCACAGCATCATCTTTCAGGATTTGAAATAGCTCAACTGGTATTCCATCACCTCCACTAGCTTCATGATCATGCTCCTGCCCATTTCCTCAGCATCATCGCATGGCACCATCACTGTTAATCATTACTTTCCAGTCATATTGGCCTATTGTTTCTTAAAAGAACCAAGCTCATTTGTGCCTCAGTACCTTCATATATTTTTTCCTTCTGCCTTGAATTAATAATCCTCATCCTCTTTATCTGATTAATGACTATTCTTCTTTCAGGTCTTATTTTAATTCCCACTTTCAGAGAGAGAGATCTTCCTGATCCCATTGACTAAGTACTAGTTATGTGCTGTTATAAAACCCTTTCTATTTTCTTTATAGCACTCTAACAGTTATAAATATATAGTTTTGCTGTGCTTCATCACTCAGTCATGTCCAACTCTTTGTCACCTCATGGACTGCAGCCTGCCAGGCTCCTCTATCCTAGGTGGTTCTCCAGGCAAGAATACTGGAGTGGGTTTCCTTGCCCTCCTCCTAGGGATCTTTCTAACCCAGGGATCAAATCCAGGTCTCTTGCATTGCAGGTGGATTCTTTACCAGTTGAGCCACCAGGAAAGCCCTTGTACATAGGTGTGTGTGTGTGTGTGTGTGTGTGTATACGTATGTGTATGTGTAGTTAATTTGTTATAACTACTTGTTATATGTAACTATATAATTATATAGTTATTTGTAGGTTATTTATTTAAAATGAACATTCCTAAAATCTGTGAGGGACCATGGCTATATTATAATGTCACCAGCATTTTTTAGCACAGTGCTGGGTGCATAGTAAACACTCAATAAATATTGGCTGAAGTAACTAGTGAACATGCCATAGTAACATAGGGATAAAGAACTTGTTTCCCACTAGGAGGATCTGGAAAGTTGGAGGTTAAAGCAAAAGTATTCTAGGCAAAGGAAACAAAATGTTTGTACAAAGAATTAGGAAATATATTTGAGAAGTAGTAAGGTATTTTCTGTTGCTGAAGCATAGGCATTTCAGTGACACATGGAAGAAAAAGAGAAAATAAGAGGAAGAGTTAAGGAGAGATGAGTTTGGAGAAGCAGGTCAGGATCAGGGTCATTCTGCCAAACTAAGGAATTCAAGTTCAATTAAATAAATTTTAGGGAGTGACCACATCAGATTTTCTTTAAAGAAAGGTAACTAGAATTGGGCAGGGTATAAGAGGGACAGGACAGAAAAAAAAGAGTAAAGAATAATATGTATGCAAGTGGGGTATATGTGATGCACAATATTTGCATAGCAGTCTGTATTTTTTATAGCACCCTCCTAAAACTTTACCATTGTGTGCTTGTTTGTGTATGTGCATGAGGAAGAGAGAGAGAGATGTCATTCAGATATACCTGAATTTCAAAATTTGTCACAGGGCCTCCATTTATGTCCTCATGATATCATGATAATTCTTAATACTAACAACTCTAAAAATATTAAATTATTTCAGCCTGTAACATTTAACTGTTTGAAGTATGTTCACTTATAAGACTATATTTGATTTTCACCCAAAGCCATACAATAGAGACAACTTTTTTTTTTTTTAGAGACAACTTTTTTTATTTACCAATGTGAAGACTGGATTCACAGAGGCTAAAAGACTAGCCTACAGTTATATAACTAGTAAAGCTAAGATTTAGCATTGCAACCCTTTTCTAAGTCCAAGATCCTTCTCAATTTAGTACACATCCTTTCATTTTACTACTAATTTTACTGTTCTGCCTTTTACAACTCATGCTTTTAAAATAAAAGTTTCATACTGAGTTTTCATAACTTTGAAATAACAACAAGGTTAGCTTCCCTCAAGTTGCTCTTTTGAAACATTTTCACAATCTATAAGGCCTGAACAAAGAATTTCGTAGATAAATGATCATAGATTACAATCTTAACAAAAAAATATGTGTTAATTATTAGCTTGTAAAAAAATACATTTAAAAAATATTTAATTTAAAAAAAAAAAACATCTGTGGGTAAGAATGAGCACTCATAGAAGAACTGCATTGTATTGGCAGAACAGGAATCATCCCATTTCCTTAGAAAGTGAAGATAAGATTAAAAAAAAAAGATTAAAGGTGCTAAAAGATGGAAATACTAGTATAACTGAACATCTTTTGAGAAAGATGGTATGGCATACTTATCATTTATAGTAATTTCATTTGGAATGTGTTTTTGTATAGAACATTGTTTTTTAATTTTTAATATAAATTTATTTATTTTAATTGGAGGTTAATTACTTTACAATATTGTATTGGTTTTGCCATACATCAACATTAAGACTTTATTTTTTAGAGAAGTTTTAGGTTTACAATAAAATTGAGAGAAAGGTACAGAGATTTCCTTGCACTCTGCCCTCCACATGCTCATGTGTGTGTGTGCTCAGTCACTCAGTTGTGTCTGACTTTTTGCAACCCCAAGGGCTGTAGCTGCCAGGCTCCTATGTCCATGGAATTTTCTAGGCAAGAATACTGGAGTGGGTTGCCATTTCCTTCTCCAAGGGTATCTTCCCATCCCAGGAAAAGACCCAGGTTGTATGTTCTTCGTTTGTTTTTACCAAAAATGAACCTACACTGATACATTATAATCACCCAAAGTCTACCTTAGGGTAGACTCTTGGCATTGCAGATACTATGGGTTTGGACAAAGGCATGGTGATGTATATGGGCTTCCCTAGTGGCTCAATGGTAAAA
>NW_011475937.1:5619-6070 GCF_000754665.1 Bison bison bison | reverse complement strand
CTACTGAGTCATTTTTTAATGATTTTCAGGTTCATATGTACTTTGAATTTTGTACTTTGTACATGTTTTATCTAATGGATTCAGGATTCTGGTTATCAAACTGAACAACCCTGTGTTTACAACGTTTCCAGTTATAAACTAATGCATGAGCATCTGATTTATACATTGATATCATGGACTTTAGTTAGTGTGAATTAGCCTCCCTCATCCAGGTACAACTGGCACACTGATAAAATAGTATAAAGTTTTACATAAATTGAAGCAAATATTATGACTGTATGGAAAAGCATGTGGGTAACATCATTTATCTATTTGCAATCAACAAAGGAACTAAGTTGTTATACAAAATACACTTATGTTTCTCTTATTTTTATTGTTGAAATTTCCTCATGGAATGGTTTTTGGACTTTTTACCATAATAACCTGAGGAAATTATTAAAATTACACGTTT
>NW_011475937.1:5166-5519 GCF_000754665.1 Bison bison bison | reverse complement strand
TGTAAAAAAATCTGCCTGCCAATGTAGGAGGTGTGGGTTCAATCCCTGGGTCAGGAAGATCCCCTGGAGAAGGAAATAGCAACCCACTCCAGTATCCTTGCCTGGGAAATCCCATGGAGAGAGAAACCTGGCAGGCTATAGTCCATGGGATTGCAAAATAGTTGGATATGACAGTGACTAAACAACAGAACAACAGTGGTGACATGTATACACCATTATAGTATCATACATAGTATTTTCACTGCTCTACGTATCCTCTGTGCTCTGCCTATTCATCTCCTTCTCCCACAGCCCCATCCCTGGAAACCACTGATTTTTTTTTTAATTGTCTAAATAGTTTTGCCTTTTTCAGT
>NW_011475937.1:4842-5066 GCF_000754665.1 Bison bison bison | reverse complement strand
TCAAAAATTCAAGGTGAAGTTGAGAAAAATTAGAAGCCACAGTAAGATAAGCCACCTGCAAAAGTAACCCAAAGGACTGCTTCTAGTAGATAATTTAATTTGGACACCTAAAAGTTTTGGTTGAGTTCCGGGGAGGCATGAATAGAATGTGAACATAAATTGAAAAGGTAAAATCTAATCAATTAATAGAAGACTGAATTATCAGAAAGAAAAAAAAATGCATT
>NW_011475937.1:4320-4742 GCF_000754665.1 Bison bison bison | reverse complement strand
ATGTGACAGCATCCATACATGACTACTGGAAAAACTAGCCTTGACTAGACAGACCTTTGTTGACAAAGTAATGTCTCTGCTTTTTTATATGGTTTCTAGGTTGGTCATAACTTTCCTTCCCAGGAGTAAGCATCTTTTAATTTCATGGCTGCAGTCACCATCTACAGTGATTTTGGAGCCCAGAAAAATAAAATCAGCCACTATTTCCAATGTTTCCCCATCTATTTGCCATGAAATGATGGGACTGGATGCCATGACCTTAGTTTTCTGAATGTTGAGCTTTAAGCCAACTTTTTTACTCTCCTCTTTCACTTTCATCAAGAGGCTCTTTAGTTCTTCTTCACTTTCTGCCATAAGGGTGGTGTCATCTGCATATCTGAGGTTAGTGATATTTCTCCCGGCAATCTTGATTACAGCTTGTG
>NW_011475937.1:0-3426 GCF_000754665.1 Bison bison bison | reverse complement strand
AGCCTATATGATTCTGAGCTTGAGCATTAGTGGACTTTATCTTGAATTGCACTGTTTTCCAAAAAAAAAAAAATTTGCTATATTTAAATAAGCCTGGGGTTCTTAAAGCGATTTTTCACAGCTGGGCAAAATTCATGATTTCTGTTGGGTTTCTGTTATAATGACATCATAATCAGTTTCAGACCTCTAGTCAGAACTGTGTATTCAAATCACATCAAGGATTGAGGAAGTGGATGGAAGGTTTGTTAGGATAACAGACAGGGGCAGCGCCAAGGGAAGACAAAATGGCTGCCATCTTCACTGTACTGTGTGCCCCAAAGTGAGGAAAAGAAAGTAGAATCCTTTGAAGTCTTCCCTGTTCAAGAGCAGAAGCAAATAGGTAAGTGTTGATGCCAAGGCACAGCCTAGGCAGTATAACCCCCTTCCAAATTCTTATCATCTCCACATCTCCAAGTGAGACAATCTTAAGTAGAAGCAATGTGCTTCCTATGAAAATGCAACTTTTAAGTCCCTAACTTTTTCTGATGAGAAGAGCTGACTCACTGGAAAATACCTTGATGTTGGGAAAGATTGAGGGCAGGAAGAGAAGGGGATGATAGAGGATGAGATGATTGGATGGCATCACTGCCTCAATGGACATGAGTTTGAGCAAACTCCAGGAGATGGTGGGAAACCTGGTGTGCTGCAGTTCATGGGGTTGCAAAGAGTTGGACACAACTTTGTGACTGAACAACAACAACAGCAACTTTCACTCAGAGCCAGATTGCTGCCCCTAAATACCTCTTGCATACAAATTTTCCATCTTACTCTGGAAATGAGGAAGTATTTAATTGATGATGTGCAATTGGAGAAGGGTTCAAGAGATGGGAGTGAGGGGAAAGTAAGAGTAAGAAATTGGTTGGCAGAAAGTGGTATAGGTTAGGATGACAAACAAGAAGTAGCAGAACTAGAGTTTGAATCCATCAGACTCCAAAGTCGATATACCTCTTTATTAAATTTTTCTAACATTAATGTACTTAATAATTACCTGAGGGTCATGTTAAAAATACGTTCATGACCCCAGAAGTTATGATTTAGTAGGACTTATATGGAGTCCAGAAACCTATATTATTATCAAGTATCACAGATATTAATAATTCTGATGCAGATAATCAGTGGACATATTTTGAGAAAAGTTTCCTAGAGGAATAGTTCTCAAACCATTTGGTTTAAGGATCCCCTTACACTATTAGAAATTACTGAGAACCCCAAGGAGCATTTGTTTATGTGGTAAAGAATATCTGATAAATAATAGCTATTGATACGTATGGTATTAAAAACTAAACAGAAATTTTAAAATATTAATCCATTTGAAAATGCCAATAATAAGACCATTAAATTTTAACTAGATAACATTGTGTGAAAAATAATTATATCTTCAAAATTAAAAACATCTAATGAACAGAGTTGTATTAGTTTAACATTTTTCAAATCTCTTTTATGCTGACTTAATAATTCTCATATATATGTCTACATTCAATTTTTTGTGATGCAATGTTTTGGTTGAAGTATATGAAAAAACAAAACAAAACAAAACAAAACTCAAGCCTCACACAACATATTTGCAGACAACGTGAAAAGATCCTGGAGACTCCCATGGATACAGGCATCACACTAACTTAGCGTCTTAAAATAATAGCTATTATTGCTATCAGAAATGGTTATGTTCTTCAGTCTGTATTGGTCATCAAAGTTTAGGGACACTAAAGAAGGTAGAAAAATTAATTTGTTCCTTAGACTGTTTGGAGTTGTTAAATTATTTCATAAAATGTATCCCAATATTTCTCTTTTATTAATTTGCTTTATACTTTTCAAAGCACTATAGAAATATAAAATAGGAGTCCAGGTGTTTGGACAGAATTTTGTTTAAAGAAATTGGGATTAAGAACAAAGATTTCCTTCAGGGTAGAGGAATATCAATAGGCAATGAGGAAGGAATACATTAGGTGAACATAGGAATACATAGGTAGGAAAAGTATAAAAGCAGCAAATAATCTGGAGTTGTTTATAGTGGATATTTGCAATTGAATAAATAACTATAATGGTGATAAAGTGCTAATCATAACCTTTTAATGAGAGTTATTACTTTGTCTGAATAAAAGAACCCTTTCTTCTGGTCAGCACACCTCTTCAAATTTGGTTACTTTTTGTTGTTGTTACTTTAAGTTTTAGTTCTATAACCTAAAACTTGCTGCCAAATTATGCAAAGACTTTAACAAATATTATCTCATTTCTTATCTTTGGTCAAAGTGGAAGCACCTGAAAAGGAGATTGGGAAAAGGCAGCTGGGAAAGTGAGAGAAAAATTGAATGTTTGTAGTCTTGGAAGCCATTTGAGGTAAGTGTTTCAAGGAGGAGGGAGGGAGTAATCCAATGTGTCAGTTGATGCTGATTGATGAAGTTAAGATAGAAAATGAAAATTGTTCCCATGGAGTGGTTGAGGTGAAAAAGCCTCAAGGTGGTTTTCATTGGTTTAAGTGATACAATAGCATGTTTCTATACTAATGTGTTTTTCAAGAGCTTCAGTAGTGAACACAGTACATACAAATCTTTTCCTTATAGAACCTATAATCCAGTAATTCAAGCTGATGAAAGGCAAGTTTTCTTCCTTTTCAGCATGCTGTACACATACAGCATGCCCAGGTAGCTCGGTGGTACCACTGCCTGCCAATGCAGGAGCCGCAGGAAACTCGGGTTTGATCCCTGGGTTGGGAAGATTCCCTGGAGGAGGCAATGGCAACCCACTCCAGTATTCCTGCCTGGAAAATCTCATGGACAGAGGAGCTTAGTGGGCTACAGTCCATGGAGTCGCAAAGAGCCAGACATGACTGAGCACTCTCAGGCAGATACACGTTTTAGATGTTTCTCTAATTTTTAGGATATCAAATTTATTTTCAAGATGAGAAATTTCATGCTAAAACAATTTGGAGTAGATCAGCCAAATAGATTACAAAATTTTGATAGGCCTGCTTATCAGAAGAGTTAAAGGATTACATAAGTAATCTGTGTTCTCACATTCAGTGCTGTTCAGCAATTTGGGGTTAGAATTGACTTGTTCAATAGAGAAAAACAGTTATCTAGAGTTACTGAGTCTGAAGTAAATCAAGAAAATGTACTGAGATCTTCAAGTTCTTGATTCAGACAATGATATAGGCAGATTATTTCAGTGTCTGTCAAAGGGTGAAAAAGATTCAGGGGAGTCTAGGTAAAAACAGCTGACTTCCTAGTGTGGAAATTTCCTATATTCTTGACTACTGCATGATAACTGTTGCTGGCAATGATATGACAAATAGGTAAAAATAACTGATATGACATGTTAAATATCAGGTTAGCAAATTCTCTGACTCAGAATATCTGTGAAAGTAGTGGATAGAGAGCATGATAATCT
>NW_011475936.1:20211-24734 GCF_000754665.1 Bison bison bison | reverse complement strand
GGAAAGAAGTTGAAGTGTGGTTGCTATAGAGTTATAAAACTCCTAGACCTGATCAAAGAGAGGAAAGCCAAAGGGGTTCTTTCATGTGCTAGAATAGGACGTCTCAGAACATTCTTATGAAAAATAAGCAATGATCTTGCTTAACTGCTAACTGGGCTTCCTGGAGACTTTTCCTGTCCTTTTATTCCAACATCAGCAGTTTAATCAGGTTTATAAAGAGAGAGAAGAGCTTGTTAAAACTCCTTCTTTGACTTTTCTTTTTTTCCCTCTCCCCTGAACACTGTTCAAAATCAGCCAATAAGTGAAAAACCTACATAGTAGTATCTCAGTTCATTAATGTGCAGGAAAATGTGAGGCATATTGAATAACAAATAAGCAACCAATCTTAAAAATAACTGATAATTGATGAAGTGCAAATGGTGGCCCTTTCATAATGCTATATTTAGTATAACTGAGATTCATCCATAAAAACTTCATTTTAGAGGAGACAGGAAATTTAAATTTTAGAAGAGCAAAAACGTTGGTTTTCAAAAATGAAAAGGAAATGAATGCAAAATATCCAGATGTTTAGGAAGATGGTAAGACTATATTTTCAGTGATAATCTACTAGTTTCTCATTTCCCTGAAGTTTTATATTAGAGTGTCCAGGTTCTTAATATTTTGAACATAAAAGCTGCATTAGATCAGTAGCAAACATTCAGCATCAAAGAAAATAAAAATTACCGATCACTTCTTGTTTTTTTGTGGCACGGGATAGGAGAAGAAAGAAGAAAATGAATGTCTTCTCTATTTTGATTGCTAAATTTCAATGCAAACAACAAGACTAGTACATATGTTTATGGACAGAAATATACAAGCATTTTTAGACATACCATGAGTGACTGCTTAATCACAAGGTCAAAGTAGACTTTTTAGATACAGGTTTCTATATGGTCTTATAAGATTGTGTGAAAATTTATCTGTGGAGACAAACTATTTGGGTTCACCTCACTTGTCTCCTATTTATTAATTTAATCTCTCCATGCCTAAGTTTACTTGTTTTTTAGCAGGCAGGGAATAATATCTACCCTTTAATGTTGTAAAGACTTAATGAAGTTATGTATATAAAGTGTCTAAGATCAATTTTGGCATAAAAATGGATCATAAATAAGGGGAAGTTATGTTATTCACCAAAATTGAAACTCCATGATGGTATAATCTATGCATTATCTATGATTGTATCTCCAATGCTTTTATATGTGCCAAGCACAGAATAAACACAATAAGTAAATTTTTCAATAAATGAATGAACCCCAGCCTCCCAGTGCATAAAATCAAACATAAATTGGGTTGCATCAATGAGAGCATTGGCTGCTATTAGTGAATTCTCATTGACCACAATTGGTGTAGTCAACAACAGAGTCCCCTGTAGGGAAAGGTTATTCTCGCTCTGCTCCTATGTAGTGCAGGTGCTTGAATTGAAATATAGGACCACCAGAGGCCAGAGCAATGGCACCCCACTCCAGTACTCTTGCCTGGAAAATCCCATGGATGGAGGAGCCTGGTTGGCTGCAGTCCAAGGGGTCTCTAGGAGTCAGACACGACTGAGCAACTTCACTTTGACTTTTCACTTTCATGCATTGGAGAAGGAAATGGCAACCCACTCCAGTGTTCTTGCCTGGAGAATCCCAGGGACGGGGGAGCCTGGTGGGCTGCTGTCTATGGGGTCGCACAGAGTTGGACACGACTGAAGTGACTTAGCAATAGCAATGGTGAAGACCAGGCTTCCCAGGTGATGCTAGTGGTAAAGAGCCCATCTGCAAATGCAAGAAACATAAGAGACAAATTCAGGAGACATAAGAGATCTGAGTTCAATCCCTGGGTCTGGAAGATCCCTTGGAGGAGGGCAGGGCAACCCACTCCAGTGTTCTTGCCTAGAAAAATCCCATGGACAGAGGAGCCTGGCGGGCTACAGTTCACAGCATCACAAAGAGTCAGACACGACTGAAACGACTTAGCATTCATGCATGCATAGTAAAGCCCTCATTTAAACAGAAGCAGAGATAATCAGCAACCCTCCAACATGTACATATCATATGGGTAAGTGAACTCTGGTTTATATAGTAAGAAAAGTAAGCCCACTCGGACCCTTTGAAGATTACCATAGTGATAACATTTGGATTTTATCTCAAATTCATGCCATTCTTGCTAGAGTTAGGAAACGATTTCCTTTTTCAGTATGCTTTCAAATCCAGTGACAAAATAAATGTTTTAGTCTTTCCATTAAATAGAGATATCTACAACTTATTAATAAAAATATGTAGTTAGTTTTCTGATTATGAAATTAACTTCACTTAGTTGGGAGGCTATGTACTACAGCAGATTGGAAGACAGGTGTTGGAGTCAGGAAGACCTAGAATCAGAACCCGTAGTTGTCATATATGACCTTCAACAAATCCCTTTCTGTTTCTGTACTTCAATTTGTTCATCTGTAAAATAGGAAGAAATAATACCCAGATAATACAAGTTTAAAGTGTTATCTTTAGGATTTTCCATGTATAGGGTCATATCATCTGCTAACAGTGACAGTTTTACTTCTTCCTTTCCAATTTGGATTCCTTTTATTTCTTTTTCTTCTCTGACTGCTGTGGCTAGGACTTCTAAAACTATGTTGAATAAAAGTGGTGAGAGTGAGTATCCTTGTCCTGTTCCTCATCTTAGAGGAAATGCTTTCAACTTTTCACTAAGTTGAGTATGATGTTAGCTATGTTAGTATGATGTAGGTTTGTCATATATGGCCTTTATTATGTTGAGGTATGTTCCTCTATGCCCAATTTCTGGAGAGTTTTTAATCATAAATTGATTTTATCAAAAGCTTTTTCTACATCTATTGACATGATCATATGACTTTTACTCGTCAATTTGTTAATAAGTTTGTAACACATTGATTTGTGAATATTGAAAAATCCTTGCATCCCTGGGAAAAATTCCACTTGATCACGGTGCATGATTATTTTAATGTATTGTTGGATTTGGTTTGCTAGTGTTTTTTGGGGATTTTTACGTTAATGTTCATCAATGATATTCGCCTATAATTTATTTGTGTGATATCTTTTTCTGGTTTTGGTATTAGGGTGATGCTGGCCTCATATAATGAGATATCACCTCACACCTGTCAGAATGACTATTATCAAAAAGAATACAAATAACAAATGTTGGACGGTTATAGAGAAACAGGAGTCCACGTACACTGTTGGTGGGAATGTAAATTGGTACAGCCACTGTGGAAAACAGTATGGAGATTCCTCAAAAAACCAAAAATAGATCATATGACCCAGGAATTCCACTCCTAGGTATATATCCAAAACAAAATACCAAATCAAAAGATGCATGTACCTCAATGTTCATAACAACGTATTTGCAATAGCCAAGATATGGAAGCAACCTAAGTGTTTAAATGTAATAGATATTCACAATGGAATACTACTCAGCCATAAAAAAGAATGCAATTTTGCTATTTATCACAATATGGATAAACTTAGCATTACGCTAAGTGAAATAAGTCAGATGGAGAAAGACAAATGCTATATGATATCATTTATAAGTGAAATCTAAAAAATACAACAAAGTAGTGAATATAGCACAAAGAAAAAGCTGACTCACAGATATAGAGAACAAACTAGTGGTTACCAGTTGAGAGGGAGATAGGGGCAATATAGAGGTAGGGTAGTGGGAGGCACAATCAACTGGGAGTAAGATAGGCTACAAGGATGTATTGTACAGCATGGAGAGAATAGCCAATACTTTGTAAAACTGTAAATGGAGTGTAACCTTCAAAATTATGTAAAAAATTTAAAAATTGTGTTATGTCAAACCCTTTCTTTTATCCATTCTAAACCTATTATGTGAAGTTGAGAGACAGAGAGGTGCAGCTTACAGATATTTCTGAGTTTTAGATATGCAAATTTTGACATTCCTTTGTTGGTTGCTAGTCAGTATAATTAATTACATTCCACTGCATACATGGGGCTTTTCCAAAATAGTAGAGAAAGTACTGAGCATTGTCATTGCATTTCAGGAGAAAAGTAACACATTAACTGCAAAAAAATGTTTGCCAAAATGATGAAATGTTCTTTCTGATTGAAATATAAGTAATATACTCAAGTAACTTTCAGTGAGTAGAAAAATCTAGCTGTGTCACTTGGTTTAAAGAATTCTAGCTATTCTTTTTGAGATTAGAAGTGTGTTAGCTAGGACTTTATCCTGCCTCTCAAAACTATGCCATCTATGTGTAAGGGAAGTGGGAATGACTAAGCTTATTTAGATAGGCACACAGATGTCTGTCGATCTGTGACCCATCTTCCCTCAGGACCAGTGAAATTGGAGAAATTGACCTCTTTTCGTTTTAGGCTACATTAAGAACCAGGAACAGATATGGAGCTATAAAATGTACAAATGAGATTGGGCCAAATTGAGGGGAGGGCAAAAACTGAAAGGTTAAAAAAATCTAGAAAATTGCTATCCCCTTATAGAAGACCAATGCA
>NW_011475936.1:19484-19684 GCF_000754665.1 Bison bison bison | reverse complement strand
CTGTCCATGCGATTTTTCAGGGGGAGAATACTGGAGTGGGTTGCCATTTCCTCCTCCAGGGGATCTTTCTGATCCAAGGATCAAATCCAGGGATCTTCTGTGTCTCCTGCATTGCAGGTGGATTCCTTAGCTGCTGAGCCTAGGAGTAAAATTCCTGGGTCACATGATTCCCATATATTTAAACTTTTGAAGAATTGCCA
>NW_011475936.1:17892-19025 GCF_000754665.1 Bison bison bison | reverse complement strand
AATCCAGCTTATCTGTTTTTTTTCTTTAGTTGCCTGTGCTCATGTCGTATCTAAGATATGCTTATGTTATGTCTAAGAAACTGTTGTTGTTGCCTTATCCAAGATCATATGATTTATTCCTATGTTTTCTTTTAAAGGTTTTATGGTTTTAGCTGTTACATTTAGGTCATTGATCCATTTTGAGTTCATTTTTTAATATGGTGCAAGGTAGATGTCCAATTACAGTCTATTGTATGTGGGTATCCAGTTGTCCCAGCACCATCTGTCGAAAAGACTATTATTTTCCCATTAGATGATCTTGGCACCATTGTCAAAAATCAATTGCTCATAATCATGGCTTTCTTTATTACCCAATAACCTTTAAAATTTATTTTTTACTAGATTTGTTTAGCCAGTTATATCAATTACAAAGAGATATTATTTGTCCTGAATATTTATAATGATTATTTTGTTATTCTTATTTTAATAGACTATAATTTCCAGAACAAGATTTAGGATTAGTGGTGATAACAAGCATCTGGTTATTTTCCCCAACTTAATGGAAATCACTTAGTGTAATGTTTGCTCCATGTTTGAAATAAACACACATTATGTGGTTCACTTGTTTCCTTCAGTCCCTATTTAGTTTTTATTTTATTAACAATGCCTGCTGGATATTGTCAGATGCCTCTTTGGCACATTGATGTATTTTGCTTCCTGAATTTATTAATGTGATAAGGTGAATTTTAGTCATTAAGACAGCCTGATACTGATGCAAAACAAACAGGCAGACCAACAGAACAAAATAAAGAGCTCTGAAATAGAAAAATTCAATTACTCATAGATGTATGGGTTTATTTATAGATTCTTAATTCTATTACATTGATTTATATGTCTACCTTTAGGCCAGTAGTGCAGTATATTTATTGCTGGGGCAGTGTAGTAAGTCTTTCACAGATTGTTTTGCCTATTCTGGGTCCCTTACATTTCTATATGAAATTGAAGATCAACTTGTTAATCTTTGCCAAAAAAAAAAAAAGCAGGCTGGATTTTGATAGGCATTGTATTGAACCTGTAGATCAATTTGAGGATTGTTGGCATCTTAACAATATTAAGTCTTCCAATGAACATGGGACATCATTCCATTTACTTAG
>NW_011475936.1:14311-17792 GCF_000754665.1 Bison bison bison | reverse complement strand
TTACTTAGCTTTTCTTTAATTTATTTCAATCTAATAATTTTGTAGAAGGAACTTTTTTATGGGGTGATCTTTGGCAATCATCCATGTCCTATCACACTGTGATGCCTCTTTATGGCATTAATGGTATCTTTAGGTATTTTTCTTGGAAAATATAATAGAGTTGATATTATAAATGGACTTGGGTTTAATGCAATCTCTGTCACTTAAGAACTGGGGGAATTATAGGCAAATTAAATCACTTTCTGTGCCCCAATATTATCTTTTTTAAAATGGACAAAATGCCTGTTTCAGGATTCCTGTAAGGAATCAATAAGTATTGGAAAATGTCTGCATCCTTCTGGCACATGGTGCTTATTTAATAAATGCTACTCTCCTTTAGACCTCTGGCTGACATACAGAAGAAATCTTTCCTTAAGATGAGTGCTAATGGATAATGGGAAAAGCAATCGCTGATACTGTGTTATGCTTGGAGATAGTAGATACAATTTTTTTAATATAATAGTCACATCAAGAATCACTTGGGGGAGATTTTAGGACATGTGCCTTTCCAATCACACACTACAGACTACATGCATGCAATTAATTGTATGAATCGTTTACTACACACATAAGTTAGTTAAGAATTACAGACATGTGAAAGGTAAAAATAACTCTTTACCTAAAGATAGTGCCATCTGAGGTGAGGAGGCAAGAAATAAAAAATAAGTAATTTATAGCTGTCATGAAGGTCATACCTGTTAGTATCTTTTCAAGAGAATTACCCCCAAATAGATGACATGAGGCTTTAGAGGAAGAAACGGTCGAATGCGGACTGAACTGATCTACAAGGCTTCAAGTAAGTAAAATGAACCTTGCCTTGGAGTTGGGTAGCCTTAGATAGGAAGAGTAACTGGGGAGGAAAGACAGGCACTGAGTAAAAGAGAGTTTGTGTGAGTTTTCAGGCCCAGCCATAGGCAGTTACAAAGCTTTCCCTGGCTTCATGGGGTAAAGCTTCCCTCCCCACGCTAGACTCAGGGCTCAGTCACAACACCACAGCCTCTGAGGGGAGCAGCGCTCGATGACAGATCCCTCTGGCCAGTCACCCACTTCACGTGTTTGCATTTCTAACCCTGTGCTTTCATTCCTAGGTCCCTTTATCTCAGGCCTTGGACAGAAGTCCTCTTCAGGAGCTCTTGCCCATGCCTCCTTATCAGGAGACGAGGGGAAAATATTAAAGACATTTCCCCACTCTGACTTACTACCCAAGACTTCTCCACTCTGAGCTCTTCTCCATACCTCTCTCCTGCATCACCTCAGGGTCTGTAAAAAATGTCAGAGCCCTTTTGTTCAAGACTCCCTCCACAGTAAGATGACCCTCACATGTGCACTGATCACCTGACCCTCTGTGGGTGCATGGTTCCATGGGGAAAAATGGAATGGGGGCATCAGCACTTGCTTCGATTATAGCCTCTTGCTCATACTATCACAGAGAGTGATGAAAGGCTGAACGCTTTCATTTGGGGGCTCATGGCTTTAATGGGCTACTCCAGCATCTAGCAGCTCAGCCGTCTCTCCAAGCTCAGCTGAACTCTTGATAATAAGAGCAACTTGTCCTGACAAAATGTGCAAAAGAGAACATTTCTTGGAAGGATGTGATATAGCTTAGAAAAGTTAAGGAAATGCTGTGGAACCAAACTTCCAAAAGGATAGAGGGCAGAGAATCCTAGGGAGTACGATCTAATTAACAGTATCTCAGGGATCACTTTTTGGATGAATCAGGCCCACTCTTTGTGTTTAGTACTTATATAACTTTATTCTGAGTGAAAACTCCAGACAGAAAGGGTTTGGGCCAATTAGAGCCACATTCCCACTTTGAATACCTTGTCTGATGGTCTACCAATCTTCTATTCAATAGGGGTTCGATTGTTCCCCAGAAAAAGATTGATTGGCTACTGGAAGAGGAATGGGCTTCCCAGGTAGCATTAGTGGTAAAGAACTTGCCTGCCAATGCAGGAGGTGTAAGAGACGCTGGCTCAATCCCTGGGTCAGGAAGATCCCCTGGAGGAGGACATGGCAACCCATTCCAGTATTTTTGCCTGGAGAATCCCATGGACAGAGGAGCCTGACGGGCTGCAGTTCATGGGATGACAAAGAGTCAGACAAAACTGAAACGATGTAGCACACATACACCAGAAGAGGATGACTGGATCCTAGTAGCAAAAAAAGACCTGTGTATTGTAGGGAGGCATTTGGAGGAATAGTAAAGGATTCCAGTTTTCCAGGGCCAATGGGATTCGTGTAGAACAGTAGGGAAAATACTAGGAGTATCAGAGACATTGTGGGGAATCTTACAAGTTAGACTAACGACTTTAATGTGTATCTCACAGCCCCAGGGAGCCCATTTAAAATACTTTGTGAAGTATTTTATCATGTGAAGCAACATGATAAAACTAATCATTTAGGAACATTTCCCTGGTAACATGAAAATAAACTGGGGAGGAAAGTGAAAGTGAAAAGTAAAGTCACTCAGTCATCTTCGACTCTTTGTGACCCCATAAACTAGGAGGTTACTAGATGAGAACAGGCACGAAGTATTGTTAGCTCCTGAAAGAGGATGAAAGTGAAAGTGAAAAGTGAAAGTAAAGTCGCTCAGTCGTGTCCGACTCTTTGTGATCCCATGGACTGTAGCCTACAACGCTCCTCCATCCATGGGATTCTCCAGGCAAAAGTACCAGAGTGGGTTGCCATTTCCTTCTCCAGAGTATCTTCCCAACCCAGGGATCAAACCTGGGTCTCCCGCATTTTAGGCAGACACTTTACCATCTGAGCCACCAGGGAAGATAGCTGAAAGAGGATGAATGGAAAGAAATAGCTAGCCATTGCGAAGGTAGGTTTTGGCAATTAACTGATTGGAAGAGAGAGTCAAGATGAAACCTGACCAAGAGATATATTGGGAAGTGAGAAAGAAAACCCTGTTTTAGTTGAGAAGAAAACCTCAGCTTCTCCATCCATCAAATAGAGTGAGAACTAGATCTTTCAGGTGACTTCTCACTCTCAATTTTTCTGATTATACGAGTTTTGTTTTAGACACATCTGTAGATATATTAGGCTTGTGCATGCAGTATTTAAACACATAGGCTTGTTCTCTGAGGGTTAGGACTGGCTCTATGATTCAGTCATTCATTTTGCTTTCTGTCCCTAGACAGTTCTTGGTCAGGAAATGGTTGTGCTGCTCCCTGCTATCCCACAGGAAGAGGGGCATGGTTCCTTACATTTGTGTATCTCTTTGCAGATGGAATACTCTTCACATTCATAATGTATGATGCATTTCACTCTGTGTGGTAAGCAGGATGGTAATATAACCATTTTTTTGATGGCTAAACTGAGACATTATTAGATGAAATGACTTGTCCAAAGCCACGCAGTCAGAAGGTGGAGTTAGGACTAAGATTCAGTTATTCTGCTTTAACCCAGGACTGTTACACTATACCAGCTATGAAAG
>NW_011475936.1:13052-14083 GCF_000754665.1 Bison bison bison | reverse complement strand
TCAATAATTTACATTCTATTTCACTTCTCCCTAACACAACTGTATAGTTCAATGAAATTAAGCACACTTCAAAATTGGGCATTTAAAAAGAAGCTTTATTGAAAGGACTGATGAAAATGGAAAGATATAAGACAAACTATTCAATATTTCCATCTCTCATTCATTATCCTTTGGCTGAAGTATGGAACACTCTTATGGTTTGGGCACATGCCACCATACAGATGAATTTTGCTCCTGGTGGACAATGTCAATGGCTCCTATTAAACCATGGCTCAGCTGCATTAGTACCCTGATAGCCCCTGTTCCTCATTTTTTGGTCTTTTCCAGGGAGCATTAGTGTGTAGTAGAGTTGATGCTCAGGGCATTGATGTTTGTAATACTTTTTACAATTTCTGCCTATTGCAGTAGAGCCAGCTTTCCACTAGTCTTTCTCCCCCAAGCCTGGAACTCTCTAGAAGTGGAGAGAAGCACTTATGATTCATTGATGTATTGCCTCTTAAATTACAGACAAAGGAGAGTGAGGGTTCAGCTACATTGTCTTCTTTAAGGAGAAAATTTTTTAAAAACTCAAAACGTTCCTCACTGGGTCATGCTGACCTGTACAAAGTTATCTTTTGAACCCTCAGGTGTTTTGAAAGGACACTTCAGAAAACATACTAATAAAATCTAAGCATCAGTTTTCCCTTTATTTGTTACAAAAGAGGGAAACTCATGTACAGAATCTCAAATATGCTTCCCCATTCTTTACACCAACCCTTAAGATCAGATAATCACAAATAGAACTTTTAGAATCGTCCACTACTGTCCATCAGTCCATCTATCTCATAAAGGCAGAGGCAGAGCAATCGTCCTCTTGAGCCACTGCTTTTATCTTCAAATCTCACAAATTCTGGCTAAAAAAAAGGCCAACAGAACAAACTAGGTGTCACAGAATGCTGATTATACGTGTGTTTACCCTTAAGTTGTCTGTCTTTGTGTATGGTAGTGGTGGAGGCAGGGAGTGAGTCAATAGATATAATATTTTCTATTCT
>NW_011475936.1:11287-12952 GCF_000754665.1 Bison bison bison | reverse complement strand
CTGGCACTTGTTACAATATGTCTGCTAGCGAGTACTCATAGATAACAAAAATGAATTAGCAAAAGTGGAAAACAGGTACTAACTGAAAAAACGCTAACAAAACCTTATCCACAACAACTCAAACGACTGCAGCTTTGAAGAGTTTGGTAAAATTTTCCAAGTTCCTTTCTCAGGCAAGTTTTTCCTCGACATACACATTTATGATTACTCTTAGCTTGAGACCCTTTTGAGAACGTTCATCAAAGTCAGTGTCTTATCTTCTGCTAAAGCTCTAGCCTAAAAGAAAAGAGTGAGTATTTTGTCCCAAATATTAGCAGTCTGAGTCTGATTAACTAATTTGAGGAGTAGAAATGATACTTCACTTAAACTAGGCTTCTGCATTTCTTTATTAATTTATTTAAACCTATCCCCAGAACTTGAGTTCCAATGAACTGAGCCCATATGAAGTGCCAGGCTGGTTGGTGGAAATATAATAGAACCCCAGATAGGGCATGGCCCCTATGTTCAAGACCCTCAGTCAACTGGGAAATAGAGAAACAAAAGCAAATAATTCTAATACAGTGAAAATGATACCTCTGAGAACAGAGATATGTTCCAAGCACTATATATACAAAACAGAAAAGGTACAAATCTACTTACATGGGAGTAAAGAAGAGCTTTTCTGAAGAGGGGATATTTACTTGGGGTGTTGAAATATGATTAGGAGCTTTTCAAACAAAGCAAATTGAGTAAAGGCAATGTGAAAAGAGTGAAAACTGATATGAAGTTAAGAGCCAAATATATGGGGCAAAATAAAAAATTCAAAAAAGCCCACTGATTTACAGCTTAATCATATGAGCACAATGAATATTTAGAGACTGTATGATATAAAAAGAACAATCAGAATAAGCTATTATGTCTTCCTGAATCTCATTTAAAACCTAATTAGATCTGGTGGGAAGCTGGCAGAGTCCTGTCTGAGTGGAAGGAGATAAATCTGTCAGTATTAAAAAAAAATAATAACGAAAAGTCAGCTTCTTTCTCTACATGCCCAGCATTTATCTTTAAACTCCATTTTGCAATGCTAGGAGAGTAGACACTTGTGTTAGAAGAGACATTCTGGTTCATACATTTTTTTTAGTGTATTTTCATCTGATCCATACAACTACTCTTTGGGGTATTAGCAAATAGAACAAGTATTCTTATCCATTTTACTCATATATTGAGTTGGTTCTTCTGTAAGATATTATGGAAAAACCTGAATGAACTTTTTTGGATAACCCAATATAAACTAAGCTCAGAGAAGTAAAATCCTTATCAGATGTCAGAGCATGTCAGTTTGCAGAGTCAGAACCAAAGCTCAGATCTTCTGATACTAAGTTCTCTGCTATGCCACATACTTTATTTATCAAAATCTGCAACCAATGTACAGAGCAAATTATGCCATAAAATTGTAATTGTACTTATATTGTTCTTCAATTACATCAATTAATTAAAATAAATTAGTTCACTTCTTCACAGTAAACCTATTTATAATCACATCCACCTTGAGAGACATGCAGACATGAGGTAACTTTTTTTCCATGAAGCCATATAGTGGAAAATTTAGTATTCTTTTTCTACCTTGCTTATTACTCTGGGGGGCTGACTTACGTAGACTTACATCAATAAACTCCCTTGCCTTCA
>NW_011475936.1:7260-11187 GCF_000754665.1 Bison bison bison | reverse complement strand
TTGTTGGGTTTGGCCAATGGGAGACAATGACAGGTAGGAGAAAAGATGAAAGTGATATTGGAGTGTATTCCCTTGCTTTCCTCACTACTGGCCAACAGTGGGATGACAATGTCCCTCTATGAAAGGCCACAGCTCCTGCACATGACCCTCTCCATATTACTACAGGCACACCTCATTTTATCATGCTTCACTTTATTGTGCTTTGCAGATACTACATTTTTTTACAAAGTGAAGGTGTGAGGCAACCCTTCATCCAGCAAGTCTATCATCACCGTTTTTCCAACAGCATTTACTCACTTTGTGTCTCTGGTTCACATTTTGGTAATTGTCACAATATATCAAACTTTTTATTATTATTGTATTTGTTATGGTGATCTGTGATCAGGGATCTTTGATGTTACTTTTGTCATTGTTTTGAGTACACTAACTATGCTCATATAAGATGGTGAACTTGAGTCACATGTCTCTCACTTTAGATCAAAAACCTAGAAATGATTAAGCTTAGTGAGAAGGGCACATCAGAAGCCAGGAGGCCGAAAGTTTGGTGTCTGTGCTAAATAGTTAGCCAAGTTGTGAATGCAAAGAAGAAGTTCTTGAAGGAAATTAAAAGTGCTACTCCAGTAAACACACAAAGGATAAGAATATGAAGCAGCCTTATTGCTAATGTGGAGAAGGTTTTACTGATCTAGATAGAAGATCAAAGCAGCCACAATATTCCCTTAAGCCAAAGCCTGATTCAAAACAAGGTCTTAACTCTCTCCTGTTCTATGAAGGCTGAGAGAGGTGAGGAAGCTATAGAAGAAAAGTTTAAATCTAGCTGAGGTTGGTTTATGAGGTTTAAGGAAAGATGCTTTCTCCATAATATAAAAGTACAAGGTGAAGCAGCAAGTGCTGATGTAGAAGCTGCAGCAAGTTATCCAGAAGATCTAGTTAAGATAACAAAGGTGGCTACACTAAACAACACATTTTCAATGAAATGAAACAGCCTTCTATTGGAAGAAGATGTCATGTAAGACTTTCATAGCTAGAGTTGTTGTTGTTCAGTTGCTAAGTGATGTCCGACTCTGTGATCCCATAGATTGCAGCACACCAGGCTTCCCTGTCCTTCGCTATCTCCTGGAGTTTGCTCAAACTCATGTCCATTGATTCGATGATGACATCCAACCATCTCATCCTCTGTCGCCCCCTTCTCCTCCTGCCCACATGAGTTTGAAGTTGACTCCAACCCACATGGATGACTCTGTGGGGTTCAAGACTTCAGTGGAAGGAGTCACACAGATGTGGTGGAAATAACAAGAGAACTATTAGAAGTGGAGCCTGAAGATGTGACTGAATTGCTGCAATCTCATGATAAAACTTTAAAGGATGAGAAGTTGCTTCTTAAGACTGAGCAAAGAAAGGGGTTTTTTAAGGTCGTAACTACTCCTGATAAAGATGCTATAGAGTTTTTTGAAATGACAACAAAGGATTTCAAATATTACATAAACTTAGTTGATAAAGCAGCAGCAGGTTTTGAGAGGATTGACTCTGATTTTCAAACAAGTTCTCCTGTGGGTAAAATGGCATCACACAGTGTTGCACACTACAGAGAAATCTTTTGTGAAAAGAATAATCAGTCAATACAGCAAACCTCACTGTTACCCTATTTTAAGAAATTGCCACAGCCACCCCAAACTTCTTCAACAACCACTCTGATTGGTCAGCAGCCATCAATATCAAAGCAAGAGCCTCTTCCAGTAAAAGATTACAACCCTCTGAAGACTCAGATGATGGTTAGCATTTTTTTAAGCAAGAAAATATGTTTAATTCAGGTGTTAGCAGATATAGAGAGGGTCGAAGGGGACACTCCCTTGTGGTCCTCAGCTCTTGGTAAGGACACAAAGAAGAATCTGAGGTCTTACCTGTGGCAAAAAGGGAGAGTGGGCCAGACCAAAAGAGGCACTGGCACCAGAATGATGAGGTACAGGGGTTTTCAAGACAAGGCTTTTACGTATTCATCTAGGTGGGCGTAGACTGACAGTTTTTATTGACAGTTGCAAGTTACATAACAACAGGCTCTATTGCACATGTCTTTTTCAGAATTCAGTCTGTTATAATCAGATGTATATATGTATAGAGTATTTATGAACCCTTTGAGGACACAGCTGTGTATTAAGAGCACATGTGTGGGAGTTGGAGAAGCCCCTGCGGTTAGTTTGTATCCACTGTGTGCCTAGGGCGCATGCGCTGGAGTTGGAAACGTGGAAAAGTCTCTGTGGTTATTTTGTAGCATATCTGTGAGCTTTCCCATGGCCACTGGGGCGTGTCTGAAGTGGGCTTTAGAGACCAGCTTGAATCTTTTTCAATTAAGCTGCCTCTAGTTGCTCAGGCCTGACTTCCTACCTAACACAGGTATGTACTTTTTTTTTTTTTTTAAGACATAAAGACGTAATGCTATGGCTACAATATGGCATAAACCAAACTTTTACATGCACTGGGAAACCAAAAAAATTCACGACTCACATTATGGCGATATTTGCTTTATTGCAGTGGTTTCGATTCAAACCCACAATATGTCTGAGCTATTTCTGTATGCTTTCTTGGTACCAATCATCATTCTCTCCTTTACCCCTTCAAACCTAGGGTTGGTAACAGCTCCTGTTGTTATCCCTGGGGTATTTCACAATTCTGTGTTGCTCTTATTAAACCCTCCCATACTTTTGTAAATAGTCCCTATGCTAATTCTTTCTCACATTATCCAAGAAGAGTGTGCCATCTGCTTCCTGCTTGGACCCTGGCTGATAAAGCCCCTAACTTTTTTTGTTTCTTCGTATCCGTCTTTTCATACAAGCTCCTGGTTTTCTAATAACCATCCTATATTCACTGAGGCATTCTTCTCCTCACTGTCGCCCCAGATCCCCATGTTCCAGTCAGTGCTAGCAGTTAGTTATGGAAGCATTCATATAAATATTTCTGTCAGATGTGTTTAATGTTTAAGGGAGTACGCCCTGAGTCCCTAAAGAGCTATGGAGTTGTTGGTGCTTAAAATGTAATTGCACTAGAGTCGTGGCAAGACTCATGACACATTTCACAAATATGACATATTTGTGATAGACATATCTATCTCAGCTGGACATAGGTTTGTTAACAATTTTGAGCTTTAAGTGGTTGATAGTGCACTAGTAAGTCCAAGCTGTACTATTTAATTATGATGACCATGCATCCTAGAAACTGATTTTGTCACTTGGACACAGTGCCTGTCTCAACACAGGTTATTTTCTTGAAAGAAAGAGAAAACCAACAGTAGATTCTTATGCAAAAATATTCACAGATGGGGAGAGAGCTGTTATTTTAAGTGTTAATATTGCCAGGGACTCGCAGCATAAATTGACTTCTCTGTGGCTACATTTTCCCCCTACATTTAAAACTAGAACCTTTTGAATATGGGTTACTGTGTTGCAAGTTAGCACCTGCTGCTCAGGCAAAAGAATCTCTGCAACAATCAGAGAGCTAGTGGGAACAACTATCTATGTAGTAGAGTAAAGCCTGTATATGTTCTTGCCCATGGAAGAGCTCAAATGAGCATGAACTTTTGAAAAATGAGATTTTGCTGTCTTAACCCTGAATGGTATTTTTTTTTCTGGATCAACTGCTGGAATTCAGTTTATTTATTTTTTTTTTTACTTTACAATATTGTATTGATTTTGCTTCAATTAAAAAAAATACCATTCATTTCAATATCATATAAGAAATGAATGGTATTTTTTTAAATTGAAGTATAGTTGATTTGTGGGAGACCCGGGTTCAATCCCTGGGTCGGGAAGATCCCCTGGAGAAGGAAATGGCAGTCCATTCCAGTACTATTGCCTGGAAAATCCCATGGACAGAGGAGCCTGGTAGGGTACAGTCCATGGGGTCGAAAAGAGTCGGACACGACTAAGTGTCTGT
>NW_011475936.1:2190-7160 GCF_000754665.1 Bison bison bison | reverse complement strand
CACTGGCAATGTATATATCTTACTGAGTGAGCGACTTCACTTTCACTTGCACTTTCATAGTTGATTTGTAATGTTGTGTTAGTTTCTGATGTACCTCAAAGTGATTCAATTACACATATATATTCATTTTCATATTCTCTTCCATTATAGGTTATTATATAAATATAGTTCCTTGGGCTATAGAGTAGGACCTCGTTGTTTATCTATTTTCTGTATAGTAGTGTGTATATGTTAATCCCAAATTCCTAATTTATTCTTCCCCCTCCCTATCCCTTCTGGTTACCATAAATTTGTTTTTTATGTCTGTGGGTCTATTTCTGTTTTGTACATAAGTTCACTTGTATCATATTTTAGATTCCACATATAAGTGATATCATACAGTATTTGTCTTTGTCTGACCTACTTCATTTAGTATGAAAATCTTTAGGTCCGTCTGCATAGCTACAGATGGCATTATTTCATTTTTAAAGGCTAAGTAGTATATATATACCACATCTTGTGTATCCATTTATCCGTCAGTGGACACTTAAGTTGCTACCATGTCTTAGCTAATGTAAATAGTGCTTCTACGAATGTTGGGGTGTGT
Source organism: Bison bison bison (assembly GCF_000754665.1). Taxonomy (NCBI): domain Eukaryota; kingdom Metazoa; phylum Chordata; class Mammalia; order Artiodactyla; family Bovidae; genus Bison; species Bison bison. Next base: position 6,574 of record NW_011475936.1, on the reverse strand, counting down.
TTATTTTTTCGAACTAGAGTTTTATCCGGATATACGCCCCACAGTGGGATCATTGGATCGTATGGTAACTCTGTATATAGTTTTGAAAGGAACCTTCATACTGTTTTCCATAGTGGCTTCATAAATTTACATTCCCACCAAAAGTCCACAGGATTCCCTTTTCTCTACATCCTCTCCAGCATTATTTGTAAGCTTTTTTAAAAAAAATTATTTATTTTAATTAGAGGCTAATTACTCTACAGTATTGTATTGATTTGTAAGCTTTTTAATGATGGACATTCTGACTGCTCTGAGATGATACCTCATTGTAGTTTTGATTTGCATTTCTCTGATAACTAGCGATGTTGAGCATCTTTTTGTGTGCCTATTGGCCATCTATGGAGAAGGGAATAGCAACTCATTCTAGTATTCTTGCCTGGATAATCCCATGTACAGAGGAGCCTAGTGGGCTACAGTCCATGGGGTCACACAGAGTTGGACATGACTAAGTGACTGTCACAAGCTAACTCTATGTCTTACTGAGTAGTGTTTCTGAAATCTTACCTCAGAATACAGAAAGTTAGAGCAAATATGTCAAAAACAAACATACTTGTTTAGTATTAGAAAACATCAGTTCTTTTTTTAAATTAATTGTTTATTGGCCTATGCTTGATTTACAATGTAGTATTAGGTTCTGCTGTACAGAAAAGTGAATCAAATATATATCTATGTATATATACATATATATATGATAGATATATCTCCCCTCTTTTTTAGAGTTTTTTCCCCATATAGGTCATTACAGAGTATTGAGTGGAGTTCTTTGTGCTAAACAGTAGGTTCTTACTAGTTGCATCAGTTCTTTTTGTTGGATTTACCCATCAGCTCTGTGAAACAACCTCTCAACTGATTCAAATAACTCTTAGGTTTTGCTGTTATTGTCCACTACATTGACCATTTATCCAAATTACTAGTTGTGGAGGTTTTCTGTAATAGAGGTTAAGTTCTGGCAGACTCTAGTGGGTGGAGGAAAGCAATGTCATTAGCTTTGTAATGAACATCCACAAACGATCACCAGAAACAAAGTGTCTAGTATGGGATGGTAAAGAGATTCTTAAACCATTGTTACAAACTGTCTCTTGAAAAATAGCATAACATGCAAACAATTTGGTCATAACTTCTAAAACTGTCCTTGAAATAAGGCAACTTTCATGCACAGAAATAAGAAAATTTGTTGCCAGATGTTTGTAGTGTCTGCGGATTTAAAAAATAAGTCTCAGTTTTAGTCTCAATCAAGAACAGCTCGTTATCATCATCAAAAGGAATATTTGGTTCTGATGTCTTACATATTTACTGTTTGTAAAGTTTAGCCAGGGGATTGCAGTTCCTGACGTTTACATTTATCTAATTTATTGTCCACAGGCTTTGAATTGCTTATTTAATTTAAATTAATGGGCCATGTTCAAATCAAATAAAGCTAAACTAATTAAGGCAAAATAGTCTAATCTGGCACTTTAAACTCTAAGATTTATTACAGACATTCAAGATTTGAATTTGATTGCATTTATTGAATCAAGCCAGGAAGCTATTTGACTGTAATGGTTGGGCTAGGTTAATTTATAATGAAGTCAAACCTAAGATTAGAGGTGGGAGTTCAATTCAGTTCAACATCTGAGCATATAGGTAGTGGGTACAGGGGAGAGAGGGAGGGCAAGGCCTTATACCCTACTATCAAGGAGCCCATGGTATGTTGAGAAGAATTAAAGGAGAGGGATAATATCACAAAGGATGAATTCTTCCATCTTCTCTTAATTTGAAGCCCACCATTTTGAAGACTTCAAGAGATCCATTCAGTTCAAAAATGTTTTCCTAAGCATCTACTACTACTCTGTGTCAGAAACTGGTACCAGTGCTAGCAACTGGGAGCACATAGAGGATTTTTTTTTTTAATTTGTAATTGAGATGTACATGGAAAAAACAGAGAAAAGAGATAAATATTTACAATAGAGTAGGACTAAGAAGATACATGGGCCCTGTGAAGAGAACCACAATTTGTTCTCAAAGAATTAAGGGTTATGAGATGTTGCCAGCTGATACATTCAACAAACATTTAATAAGTGCCCACTATGTGTCAGATCATGAGGGTAAAAAGATGAATAAGGAATATTTCTTTCCCTGGAGGAGCTCACCATTCAGTGGAGCTATATATTGTGAAGTTCTAAAAATGTCTGCATCAGATGGATTATTATACCAACAACAAAAAATATAGAATCTTTAACTGTCTGAAAGATATATAACTGACAACGTAAAAAATAGAAAAATCCTGTGGACAAAATAATGAACAATGTACATTAAAAGACTCAGAATTATCTATGAGATGGTTAACAGTTTATTTTACTGAGTTTTATTGTGTATAAAAAATATAAAGCTGAAGTTCCAGAATGATTCACAATGCAATTATGATTTCCATAAGTTAAATTACATTAAGTTGCCTCAAATATTTCCCTTGGATTAAATTCCAGTTTATGACACTAGGTTGTTTATAAAAGCTTAAAATCACTGGTTGAAAAATGTAAGACTTGGTTAACTAGCTTTTATCTACTTTATGCTAAATGATTTAAACGTAACAACAATAATTTTCAATAAATATAACAATGTTCAAACATTGATTCACAAAATTTTTGCCTTAGTATATTCTGTACAAGCAAAAACTGTTGAATCAATTGGGTACAGAACTTTTTACAGTTACATAAAGCAGTTTGTTTGCATTTATAAAGGGCATATACTTTTTAAGTTTTCAAAATTCACAAATATTAAGATTGCAGACAATTTGCCCTCTAAAACTCCTGTTTTATGGCTAAGAATAATAAATTTTGGAGAAATTTTCTACATGTGTCACCAACAGTTGACTTTCTTGTGGGGGCTATTTTTACCCACACAGGTTTTTATCACTTAGAATTATGTGAGGTTGACTAGGGAACAATCATGCCACTTGCAGAGGAAGTGGTTGCCAACCCACCAGCTCTACCTGCCAGCTAAGTGACTCCTGATGGTTGCTAACAGGGTGGGAGAGAGACAAATTATTATATCATCAACCTAAAGGGTCACTTGAAATTATTTTAAACTTTCAATATGAAATCTATGAATGCTGTATTGTATATGAAAAGTCTTATCCTTATACTTTTAACATACATGCCTGGCATTATTCCTAACTCTTGCCAAGCAATACAAAGATGATAGAATAACTCCAATATCACCTCTCCTATCTTCCATATTTTTGTTTTCTAGTATTACAGTCCCACCCTCTTTTTAATCACATCACCCTAAAATTCATCATTAATATAATTGTTTGTGCCCAAATCAGTCATTAACATAATTGGTCATTGATTTGATGTTAGCAAGCATGTTCTGTAAAGATGAGATAGTAAGTATTTTCAGCCCTTGTCAAAACAACTCAGTTCTGCTATGGAAGTGGCCACAGACAGTAGGTAAAAGAATGAGAGTAGCTGTGGTCTATAAAACTATAGGTACAAAAGTAGGCAGTGGGCTGCTTTTGGCCCGAGGTCATAGTTTGCCAAGTTCTGATTTATACAATCCGAGCTTTGTTGAATTTTAATTTCCCAGTCCCTCCTTCCTTTTTTTACCTTTCACATCCCACTCTTTGTAGGTTCAATTTCTTTCTTTCTGAAATGAATCCTCTCCTAGGTCTCTAAAGTGTAACCACTCTTTGACAGTGAGAAATTTTTGAAGCCCTTCAGTCTAGAGCTCTTAATCGAATTTGACTTTCAAGGATTTTAGGCTTTGTGTAAAAAAAAATTCCTAGTTCCAATAATTTTCTTTGAAAACTCCTACTCTAATACAAAATTCAATCTACCTTACATTTAAAACTATTTAATCATGATATGAATATAGATAAGGACTGAAATGGAACATGAGAAAACAGAAACAGTGGATTTGATAGAAGGGTAGGGTTGCTAGATGATTCTTTTTATTTCTAGTTATGTGTGTGGGGTGGAGGATGTGTTAGTCACTCAGTTGTGTCTGACTCTTTGCGACCCCCAAGGACTGCAGCCCACCAGGCAAGAATACTGGAGCGGGTTGCCGTTTCTTCCCCCAGGGGATCTTCACAACCCAGGGATCCAACCCGAGTCTCCTGCATTGGCAGGCAGATATTCTTTACCCACTGTGCCACCTGGGGTAGCATGGAAGTCTTGCTTTCACTATTATCAAGCATTTTAAGAATTCTCATTTTGTTTGCCACCTTCCTTGTCCTCTTCACTGTTCTTGAATTTCTATCATCTACTTTCTTGGTTTTTTGTTTGGATGCCATTCTTATCCAAACTTACACAAATTTATAGTTACTGAAAGTTTTCTATCACTGAGCAAGGCATGCATGCATGTTAAG
>NW_011475936.1:499-2090 GCF_000754665.1 Bison bison bison | reverse complement strand
TATATATCAATTATATATATAATATCAATTTCTAAATAGAATGGCATTGATTCCCCTTTGTAAGTTCCCAGTTCCTCAAATAATACCTTAGGGAAAACTTTTGACAACTCCCTGTAGTTGTATTGTCCCGATGACAGAAACGCTTTGAACACTGATTCCCGGAAGTGTATGCTCGTTCCTTCTCAAGAGGCCTGTGTGCCGACCTCATGTGCTGGCAGTTGGCATCCTCTTGGCATGGCAGTTGTAGTGCATAGTGACAGCCCAGCTTCTATACATCTGAGTAGCATCTGAGTTGCTGCTTTAATCTCAAATGTACGTTGATTCTAATGCCCTTGGCAAAAACTATGTAGAACCTGTTATTAACATTACAACTAGAACCACTCTAATCTTATGTATCTGTTAGTCACTCAGAGTCGTGTCTGACTCTTTGTGACTCCGTGGACTGTAGCCTGCCAGGCTTCTCTAGGCAGGAACACTGGAGTGGGTTGCCATTTCCTTCTCCAGGGGATCTTCCCAACCCAGGGATTGAACTTGAGTCTCCTGCATTGCAGGCAGATTCTTTACTCTCTGAGCCACCAGGGAAGCCCTTTTAATCTTATACTCACAGCCTTTAATGATTACTGTTATAGTGTAATATAATGTAATATTCTGCATCAGTTATCAATCACTACATAATAAACTACTTCAAAACTTAATAGTTTAAATACATAACTATTTCTTATCTTTCAAGATTCTGTTAGTCTTCTAGGATATTTTTCTGATCTTGGCTGGTTTGCTTTCTCTCTGCTGGGCTCATTGATGTGTCTGTGGTCAGGTAGTAGGTTGAGTGGAACCTGGATGACATCCTAGGCATCCTCTGTAGTGAATACTATGGCATGCAACCCAGATCCCCCTCTGTAAGGCCAAGACATTTTTCCCACAGTGACTAGTTGTCTGTTGACAACTTGCTGGTGAACCTCTACCTCCATAATGCCAAAAGCAGCTACCTAGCCCTAGATCACACTCCCTCCTTAAGGGCAGCCCTCATCCAATGACTAGTTGATGCAGACATCAAAGTGCCCAGCCCCTTTGCCTTAACGTAAATCAACTTTGAAGAGCCATCTCGGCTTCAGAGCTCCCTAAGGGATCAGCTGAGACCTCTGTTCCAACTGCGCTGCAGCCTAACTTTCCCCATGATCAATCCTACATGTATTCCTGCCTCACAGTTGTTGCTAAAAGCACTCCCCAGTAAACTTTCTGTTCGAAAATCTGCATCCCAGAATCTGTCTTCTGGGAAACACGACTGAAGACATCCTCCATGTGACCTCTCATGGTCCAGCAAGCAACCTTGTGTTCACTCATGAAGGTGGTTACAGGATTCCCAAGACCATAAAAGTAAATTGCAAATTCTTTGAAGGAAGTGGGTTCAGAACTTGCACAATTTATTTTCTGTCATTTGATTTTGGTCAAACATAACAGTTATTAAAATAAGTGTGAATGGGCTGTGTGTGTGAGTGTGTGTGTGTGTTTATGTGCTCAATTGTGTCCAACTCTTTGTGACCCCATAGACTGTAGCCTGCCAGGCTCCTCTGTCCATGGGATTATCCAGGCA
>NW_011475936.1:0-399 GCF_000754665.1 Bison bison bison | reverse complement strand
ACCATAACTTTGTGAGGTAAGTGCTGTTGTTATCCTTTTTTTTTTTTAACAGCTGAACAAAGAGCAGTTTCATCAACTATTTCCCCAAACAAGCTAATCTGCTACATTAAACCTGTGAAATACCTCTGATCCTAAAATGAGGATGGGTGACACAGCTCTGTGATGTACTCTGTGATGTATCATTCCAATTGGCTGATTTCACTCTGGGGCTTTAATCATTGAGCAATGCTGATGCTAGTGAGAAGTTTCATAAATTTCAGAATTTTACCGAATGACCAAGACTTGGGTGAAGCAGGGACACTCTGAAAATTTTTGGATTCTTCATATGTTGTGGCCTTCAGTTCACTTGTGCTCATGGACCTTTACTGTATTTTATTTACTAAGGGATTCCTGTGCCAA
>NW_011475935.1:25333-31471 GCF_000754665.1 Bison bison bison | reverse complement strand
AATGCTCTTTTGATGAATTTGTGGGGGAGAAAGTGTTCTCCCCATCCTACTCCTCCGCCATCTTGGCTCCTCCCTCTCAGCCAACTTTTAAAGAAGAAAATTTCAAGTGGTGGCATAGGATAAATAATTTTACTTAAGCATTTGGAATAGAGTCCTGCCCCTTTACCAGGCTGTACTTTTTTCTCTTCCTTTCAGTCTAGATATACTACTAATCTCTGTGTGTTTCTTTCTAATTAGATGAGTCTTCAAAATATACCATACACAGCAGTTCTGGCATTCAGATTGGCGACAGTAATTACATGGAGATTGGTGGAATGAGTTCATCGGTGCTCGACAGCACATACATGAACTTGAAAGAAGAGCCGGCTTCTAAGTACCAAGCTATCTTTGGTAAGATGCCCTTGAAGGACTCATCCTACAGCAACCTTGAACCTTCTCACCTAATTATTTCTCTGATTACTCTCCCTGAAGATGCCGTATTGCTCCTCATGTAATTTCCATAGAAGTGCTTTGTAACTTATTTATGTGTACCGAGGACATAATTAGAGTATCTAATTCACGGGTTTGCTATGAAAGTGAAATGAGTCAATGCAAATAAGGCGCTTACGCACTGCCTGGCCCATAGTAAGGTCTAGAGAAGTGTTAGACACATCAGCATCATCAACATGGCCGCCCAGACCCAGGAGCTCATCAGGCCCTCAGCAAAAGGGATTCCGTAAAAGACAGAAGACTATGCCCTCAGCTGCACTTGCATAATAAAAATTAGAGGGCTTTCTCACATGGGGTTCCACTATACAGCCTCATAACATTAATCCCAAAACACGACCTGGGAAAAATGGTGTGATTTAAGAACCCAGCTTCCTAATTAACCCCAGGATTGGCATTCTTTTTTTAATCAAGGGCCAGAGAGTAAATGTTTCCGGCTTCGCTGGCCATCTCTGTTGTAGCTCCTCAATTGACACCACTTCCATGAGGGCCTCCCTGGTGGCTCAGGTGATAAAAAACTCGCCTGCAGTGTGGGAGACCTGGGCCAGATCCCTGGTTTGGGAAGATCCCCTGGAGGAGGGCATGGCAACCCACTCCAGTCTTTTTCCCCGGAGAATCCCCATGGACAGAGGAGCCTGGTTGGCTGCAATCCTGGGACCGCAGAGCCGGACAGGACTGAGCGACTGAGCAGAGCACACAGCACAGCTGACCCCGCAGCACACCAGTAGCCTCAGGCAGCAGGTGCACGGATGGGTGTGGCCACGTTCTAATAAAACTTTGTTTAAGACATGCAGTGGGCCACGTGTGGCTCACAGGCCATAGTTGGCCAAAGTGAAAGTGAAGTCGTGTCCGACTCTGCGACCCCTGAACTGTAGCCTGCCAGGCTCCTGTGTCCATGGGATTTTCCAGGCAAGAATACTGGAGTGGGTTGCCCCATCTAATCCTCTCAAAGCCAGTCTTTAATGCACTAGAGCAGAGGTTCCTAAGGTTTGGGGTGACAGGGTACCTTTGAGAACCTGCTGGAGCCCAGGGTCCCTCTCCTGGTGAAGCACTGAGACTCTGGCCGGGAGGCTGACACCTGGTGGTGACGGTCAGAGCTGCACTGCGGGAGCCGAGGAAAGAATGGGTGTTCTGCGGGGGCATGAGGTGTCTCTATTATTCCACTTACTGAACATCATGGAATATGGCTTGTTTGTGGTGGTGTGGTGGTTATATACTTCTGTTTGCTTCATTTTATTATTTTTATGAAGGCCTGAGAGGAAGGAACCAGTAGGGAGAGAGGGGTTACGGCTCTAGGAGAAAGGAGGACTGAGTGGGGCAGGGGAAGGATGAGCCCAGAAATACTGCACCCGTGAAAAGACAGTGCAATCAAAGAGTTTCCACGCAGTGGTCTCAGTGTCCTGGACCAAGTAAGAGGAATGCACACTGCTGGGGGAAGGTATCCTGAGTTGAGTGACCTTAATTCTGGCCAGATGTAACCAGAAAAGGCCCAAAAGGAACAAAAATGGTGTTTTCCCCCTTGACGTCAGGAAAGTGTAAACAGGAGCTGTGGCTCAGCTGGTACGGAACAGCCTAGCAGCCGAGGGGGCCGCTCCCAGGAGGAAGCAGGTCCTCACGTGGGCTGGTGGACAGGTGAGGGTCATCCAGGGAGCCGACAGCCAGAGCGTGGGGAAGTTAACCTTTCTTACTGACTCCTGGTACTCTCTACTTTATGCAGGTGTTTGAAGCCAGATGTTCACCTGGCCATAGCTCAATGCCTTCTCCTCTTTTCTGTTTGGCAGATAATACCACTAGTCTGACTGATAAACACCTGGACCCGGTCAGGGAGAATCTAGGAAGACACTGGAAAAACTGTGCCCGTAAGCTGGGTTTCTCTGAATCTCAGATCGATGAAATTGACCACGACTATGAGCGAGATGGACTGAAAGAAAAGGTTTACCAGATGCTCCAAAAGTGGCTGATGCGGGCCGGCAGCAAGGGGGCCACAGTGGGAAAGCTGGCCTGTGCGCTCTACCTGTGCTCGCGGATAGACCTGGTCAACTGCTTGATCCGCATCAGCCAGAGCTAAGCCCACAGGGGCTCCTGCGGCGGGGCCACCTCCTCCCCAGTGAAAGCCTGCTGCCTGCGGCGACTCGGACTTCTTTTCTCCCTGACACAGGGGGTGCTGTGTCTGCGTAAAAATCACTTCCTGCCTTTCACAGCTGGAGGATGGAAAAGGGAACCGACAGCAAACCACCCGCTACGCAGGACGACCTATTCGTGGCCAAGGCCCAACCCAACAAGAAGCCTAATTGGGCTCTGAAAAGGAGAGAGTTGAAAAGATCATTTTTTTCTTTCATATTATCCCATAATCTTCATGCTATTCATTCTGGTTTCTGGGAGTTTTGTTTGAGCAAGGAAAAAAAAAAAATTCGGAGAACATAACCTAAATCAGCTTTCTAATTTTACACTGTCTTCTCCACATAGGCGCCTGTTATAACCAAAGTAAAAAAAAAAAATTCTCATCCAGTTGGATAGCGGAAAACTGGAGGGGGAGACGGTCCTGAGCTGTGGGAGGGGGCAGGGTGATTCCTTTCCCAGATGGATCCCTTGTAACCACTGTTCTCTACATTCCAAACAGGTTTTAATCAGTGTCAGAGGCAAAATGCAGACAATGTTTTAATAGACTAATTAAAATAAAATTTTGTACCTCAAATAGAAGCCACTGAAATGTGTTTGTATAAACGAAACAGCGTGAGATTCTCCATGGTGACTTTACCACGTGGGTCGGCGTTTCCTTTTCACCTGGCTACTGGCAGGAGAGGGGAAGCTGGGGAGAAAAGAGCTTTCCTGACCGTGCATTTTGACTTTCAAAATGCAACACCCACGGGCCCGAGAGTCTAAGCACTGCTGTCCCGCACACCTGGCTCAGGGGCCTTTCCTTCAGCCCCTACTGTCTAAACACTGGACCGAAGAGGGCTAAGTTTACACCTGAGGAGTTTGGATACTAGGCCCAAACGCCACAAGAACACTCGTCTTGGGCAGGAATCAACGAAGTGGGACGACACTGACTACAATACGAGAAAGAAGGCAACCTGTTCTTGGCTCCGAGAAAGGTATCCAGACCCTGAGGTTGATACTCGTAAGTGACACCCACTCCCAGGCCGCAGACCCTGGTCAGCAGAGTCCCCGCCTGTCGCTGTCGTGATAATCTTTGCTGTGGGTCAACACGGTGAAGTTAGATCTTCAGCAACACGAAAAGGAGTTATTTCTCACAAGACATTTTAAATAGTTTAAAAAGCTTTTCTAATTACAGTAATCAATAGGATAGGTCTCTATACGGTCAAGGTGTGAGAAGCATCTGATTACAAAGAAATCACTGAAGGACTAGTTCTATGGTGTAATCCAGACACAGGCCTCTGAAATCAAGCAGGCATTAGTTCCACTCTGGCTGTGCACCTGGGGTCTGCTTCCTGACCTTTCCCAGCCTCAGTTTATCTGTAAATAGGGTGCTAGGACATAAGGTAGGTGTGAGGATTAAAATTAAGATGATGCATCTCATTTTAGGTGCCTGGCGCAAAAAAGTTAAAGATGTTTTTTGATGTAGACCATGTTTAAAGTCTATTGAATTTGTTACAATATTGCTTCTGTTTTTATGTTTTGGTGTAGAGGCATGTGGGATCCTATCTCCCCCATCAGGGGTTGAACCCACACCCCTTTGCATTGGAAGGCAAAGTCTTAACCACCAGGGAAGTCCTTAAAAATAGTATTTTTAAAATTAGTTTTTATTGGAGTATGCCGGAGTCCAGCTCCAGCAGCCAGGGATTCAACCTGAAGAGATGGACGGTGTCGGCGATGATGATGTAGCCTCTGACTCATAGTATGGAGTGACATGTTTATTTCAAGCTTCAGGTTCTCTTTTATACTTTGACAAAAGCATTAGGTCAAAGGTTTGACATTTTTAGTTTCCCCCACCCAGATTTACTGTACTCAATTTGGGATTACATTGTAACTCATGCTACATTCCTCAGTTTCTTATCTTTCTAAATCCTGTTTGCCCCTAGCATCTTAAGATCATTATCTCCTAAAAAGGCTTCTAGCTATTCCTAATTAATCCTAAACCCAGCAAACTTCTTTTGCCATAAACATTCCCCTCACAAACAGGTCTCAGATGATAATCCTTCCCATGGCCTCAAGCTGCCTACTTGCTCATCCTGGGACATTCTTTGTAAAGATCCTTGAACAAATGTCAATGGTTATTTTATAGATTATTTTCTGGGCACAACTGTAGAAGGCTTTGTGCTTTCTCATGCTTCTCTCAAGCACCTTAACATTCTTTCCAGCCAACTCAACCAAAGAAAGGAAAGAACAAGTCAGAATCTCAAGGCCTAACTCCTTCATCCTGGGGCCGTGCCTGCGAGATGAGGAGAGGGGGCTGGGGCCGTGCCTCCATTTTGTCAGTAATGCCTAACGCGGCTCCCGACAGGAGTATAGTTGGTTTATAATGCTTTGTTAGTTTCAGATGCACAGCAAAGTGAATGTTAAACATACACCCACTCTTTTTTAGATTCTTTTATAGATTCTTTAGGTCCTTATAGACTGTTGAGTTCTCTGTTAAACAGTAGGTTTTTATTAGTTGACATCAATAGCCTTAGCCTAAGACCTCAGCACTACCATTTTTGCTGACCAGTAGGATAACTAGTGTTAAAATTGTAGAATTATTTTTAACCCTCAACATCTCTGACAAGAAATCCCAATCAACATTTCATAAAAAAAATAAGGAAATGTTGACCCCACCCAAGATTCTGAAAGTCAAACAACAGTAGCTGGAACATTACATATTTCTCTTTCCTTCTGTGCAGGAAATTGATGCGACAGCTTTATGTTGAAAAAACATTTTATCATAGTATTTAAATCAAACCTCCCTTTACTGCCAAGAAACTCCCATGGGTCAAGGAGGACACTGCGGGTAAAACAATGTCCTATGGCTGTAACACCAGGAAGCACTGTGCAATCCACTCCACTGTTACAATGGAAGGGTGTCCAGAAGAAGTAATATAAAATGCAAGGAAGCTGCTGGAATCTCCAAATCAAGACAAGGCTAAACAGCAGCCACCGATATGCGGTTGTTTTCTGTTAAGGGAGAGAGTGAAGTGAAGTGAAGTCGCTCAGTCGTGTCCGACTCTTTGCAACCCCATGGACTGTAGCCTATCAGGCTCTTCCGTCCATGGGATTTTCCAGGCAAGAGTGCTGGAGTGGATTGCCATTTCCTTCTCCAGGGGATCTTCCCAACCCAGGAATTGAACCCGGGTCTCCTGCATTGCAGGCAGACGCTGGAGAGAGTAGCCACAATCAAAAGGTATTGTTTTTTATTTTCCCTATGGAACCTTAAGCTGCAAATACTGTTTATAATCTTTAAAGACTGAACTGGTCTAAGAAGCACACACACTCAACAGTGGTGAAATACACATAAAATCTGCCATCTCAACCGTCTTTAAGTGCACAGCCCTAGCACATTCACACTGTTTGCCGCCACGTTCCTGCAAAACTGAGGCTCTGCCCCCATTAGACACTAACCCTGCCCCCGGCCCAGCCCGACACCCACCTGCTTCCCACCTGGGCCGCAGGGGCCTCACTGATCTGGACTCACACGCGACTCCGTTTACAACCGAG
>NW_011475935.1:24699-25233 GCF_000754665.1 Bison bison bison | reverse complement strand
TAATCTCCAGGATCCCCGAGGGCAGGGGCCCTAGCACGTGTGGGCCGGTGTAAAAACGCACAAAGCAAACCCCAGTCCCCTCCAGCTGTCAGGCTGGCGGCCCTGAGCCCACTCCTCCGCGAGGGCGAGACGCCGGTCACCGTTAGGCTACAGGTGACACCCAGAGGAGACGCTCTGTGCCGGTGTCCCCGGGAACCGCGAGCACAGGGGCGGCGAGGGATCGCCTGGACACCCTTGGTCTCCAGCTCAGCGCCCAGATTGCCCCGCGCATGCGTGCTCGGGGCGGAAGGGGTCGAGCTCGGGGCGGAAGGGGTCGAGCTCGGGGCGGAAGGGGTCGAGCTCGGGGCGGAAGGGGTCGAGCTCGGGGCGGAAGGGGTCGAGCTCTGGGCGACGGAGGGCCGGGCGCATGCGTGCTCGGTGCGGTGCGCGCTCCAGGCTGCTGGGAGACCCGGCGCATGCGCACTCCCCGGGCAGTCATAGGCACTCACCATGGCGGCAGCGCTAGGCAGTCGGGGCGCGCGGCGGAGGAGGCCC
>NW_011475935.1:21970-24226 GCF_000754665.1 Bison bison bison | reverse complement strand
GGACCTCGAGCTGGGACGTGCGGGAGACCCACCCGGGGGACCGGAAGATGCGGGTTCCTGGGCCCGGCTCCCCGAGGGGTGCAGGCCGTGGAGACGCCCGAGAGTCTACCTTTCTCTCCTCTTACCACCCCCACATACCTTGAGAGTAAACAGCTCCTGGATTAACCTCTGACCCCCAGTCCCAAAGTGGGCGCCCCTGGTCCCAGGTGATGGTGGCCTGTCATGGGGCGCGCGCGGGGTGGTCGCTGCTCACTGCCGGCGGGTCAGTTCCGCTCTTGACGAGGAAGGTGTCTGCGCACAAGCTCGGCGGGTACCTGGCCTTCAGAGCTTCACTGTACTTGATGGGGAAAAGTCCATTCCGAAGGCGTAAGGAGAGGTCTGACTAGCTTTATGCTTTCATATTCTGATTCATTGGGTCTTGAATTTAGGATTTGATGTTGTTACCATTTTATATCTATTAGATTTTCAAAACTGTTTTCATACAGATGGTAAAATAATGTCAGTGTCTGCAGCCTCTGTAAGTCCACTGAAAAATGCCCATCTATCCCGTTTCCTGTTTACAGAAAGGGATTGAAATGAGATTACTGTGATTGCACCAGTATCTGTTACTGTTGGTTAGTGGTTGCAAGAAGGCCTCATCCACTTAGCAATGCAGATCATTCGCCCTAAAATATCCCTGGGAAACAGGTTTCTCTGGATTTTGAACCGCCATTTTGTAAATGCAGTTGAAATTGATCTGACCAAGGAAATGGCAACCCACTCCAGTATTCTTGCCTGGAGAATCCCATGGACGGAGAAGCCTGGTAGGCTGCAGTCCATGGGGTTGCAAAGAGTCAGGACTGAGCGGCTTCACTTCGACTTTCACTGTGATGGCCCAAACAAGCAGGGTGTTGATTAATCCTGAAACAAGAGTGCAGCTTGTGTAAGTAGATGAGAGCACTCCTGAAAGACATGGCTTCAGAACCACGGGTGCCCTGACCCACAATTGAGTTGTGTTCCAGAAGCTCCTCTGTACGTCTGCCGTCTTCCACCCCAAGCCTTTTCTACCTGCAGTTGTATGTTATGTGCAGTTACAGTATTAATAACTTAGGAAGCATAACAGCCCACCTGAAGACAGATGTTTTCCGGTTCAATCTGGGGACGCTCTGCCTGAGGGGAAGAGATGCACCTGCCCCTGCCTCTGTCCAGCAGTCAGGGTGAGTGCTGGCCTGGTGTCCAGCCCTGAAGGGGACTCTCTTTGGCAGTGCGGTTACAGAAAAAGCATGTACACAATCGAGTTATATAACCTCTCTGGGCCTCACGCCTTGCGGAATTGTCCTAAGGATTTGAGACAGTGAATTTTAAAGGCCTGGGCAGTCAGTCATGCCCAGCTCTTTGCGACCCCGTGGACTGCAGCCCGCCAGGCTCCTCTGTCCTTAGGATTCCCCAGGCAAGAATACTGGAGTGGGTTGCCATTTCCTGCTCCAGGGAATCTTCCCAACCCGGGGAGCAAACCTGCGTCTCTTTCATCTCCTCCATTGGCAGGCCGATTATTTACCTCTGTGCCACCTGGGAAGCCCCCATACTAGGTAATTAGCAGTTAAAATTAATAATACAAATATGAATATTTAGATAATACAATGTATGAAAGATGTAAAAATAAGTCATCAAAATTCATGTTTATGCAAGCCAGTACTTTGATGTTGCTAATACTTCATTGGAAAAGGTCAGTTTTCATTCCAATCCCAAAGAAAAGCAATGCCAAAGAATGCTCAAACTACCGCACAATTGCACTCATCTCACACGCTAGTAAAGTAATGCTCAAAATTCTCCAAGCCAGGCTTCAGCAATACGTGAACCGTGAACTTCCAGATGTTCAAGCTGGCTTTAGAAAAGGCAGAGGAACCAGAGATCAAATTGCCAACATCCGCTGGATCATCGAAAAAGTAAGAGAGTTCCAGAAAAACATCTATTTCTGCTTTATTGACTATGCTAAAGCCTTTGTGTGGATCACAATAAACTCTGGAAAATTCTGAAAGAGATGGGAATACCAGACCATCTGACCTGCCTCTTGAGAAATTTGTATGCAGGTCAGGAAGCAACAGTTAGAACTGGACATGGAACAATAGACTGGTTCCAAATAGGAAAAGGAGTAGGTCAAAGCTGTGTATTGTCACCCTGCTTATTTAACTTCTGTGCAGAGTACATCATGAGAAATGCTGGGCTGGAGGAAGCACAAGCTGGAATCAAGATTGCCGGGAGAAATATCAATAACCT
>NW_011475935.1:12223-21664 GCF_000754665.1 Bison bison bison | reverse complement strand
GAAGGGGACGACAGAGGATGAGATATGAGATGGCTGGATGGCATCACTGATTCGATGGACATGAGTCTGAGTGAACTCCGGGAGTTAGTGATGGACAGGGAGGCCTGACGTGCTGCGATTCATGGGGTTGCAAAGAGTCGGACACGACTGAGCGACTGGACTGAACTGGACGGACTGATGCAGCCTTTACGGAGAAGGCAATGGCACCCCACTCCAGTGCTCTTGCCTGGAAAATCCCATGGACGGAGGAGCCTGGTAAGCTGCAGTCCATGAGGTTGCTAAGAGTCGGACACGACTGAGCAACTGAACTGAACTGAACTGAATGCTTCATTGTAGCTAACAGTCCTTTTAGAAAAAAATATACAACCCATGGCTGATTCATGTCAATGTATGGCAGAAAACACTACAATATTGTAATTAGCCTCCAATTAAAATAATTTTAAAAAATAAGTAGAAAAAAATATACAAAAGGAATAGCTGAACATACAAGGTACAGAGAATATGTTGGACTTTCAAAATGAGGATGTATCTGATGAGGTGGCTCCCGTTTTTGTTTCTGAGCCGAGTGTGACATTCAGGTGCTCGCTTCGACTTTGCAAATTGCAAGCAGGGTGACTGGGGCCCGTTACCTAAACTCTTAACACTCAGCTTCCTCGCTGGTAAAATTAGGCAAAGTCTAATGTGCATCATCAGAGGACATCATGTAGTTTAATAATTAAACTGACCAGTTAGTTCTCCTGTAGTTGTCTGCCCCAAACGGTTCTCTTCTTGCTGGCCCTGTGGTCATCTCTCCCTCACTGGGGGGGTTTGCTGCTCTATTGGTCCTGCCGCCCAACCCTCACCGCTCACACACAGACTTGTCCGTCCAGCCTCCCAGAAGGAGAGACAGGACAGACATAATACATGGCTTCCCAGACTGTGTTTAAAAAGGAGGCTGAATTTTTCTCTCCTCCAAAATGAATTCAGTATAACCTTTCTTATCCTTGGTTGTCTATTGGATTCTCTTGGGGAATTTAAAAAATGCAGATACCTTGATCCCATCCCAGAGATGTTCATTTAGTGCAGCCTGGGCATCTGGAGATTTAAAGGTTTGCCAGAAGATTAAAGTTAAGCTTGGGACCCCCGCTCCCCACCCCGGGTATCATGGGGGGAGGAAGTGTCTCATATACAAGGGGGCTGAGTGGGCAGGTGTGTTAGGGTGTGGAAAGTGTGAACCTGTGTCTGCTGTGTGCACCCCAGGGTCTCCTGTCTCTGCAGCTTCTGTCAGAATATCAGTAGTTGGCAGACTGGTCTTCTCTGCCAATCCCTAGGCAACATGGGGCGCCCAGCACAAAGTAGGGGTTCCGGATGTACATGAATGGGCGAATAATACAGCAGTGTTTCAGAAAGCACGCGCCAGGGCTCTACCCCAGAGTGACCGGTGGGTCTCCCGGGGTTGTCCTGGGCCGCTGTATCTTTAACTCCTCAGGTGGTTCTAATGAACACCCCTGCTTAAGAACACCTAGGTTAGAGAAACAAGAGGAGGGAGAAAGTGGTGGAGGAGTAAAGCCCAAGGGAAGGAGGTTCATTTTTGTTCTTTTAAGTTTTCTAACTTTTTCTGGGGCCTGACTGCCATCCAAGAGCCCTTTGATATGCTGGAGGGAGAATGCAACACTCATTTCAAGTGTACTGATGTGGAAAGTTATTCAATAAATATTTTCTAAAAGGAAACTTTTCTTACATTTAAGTTGATTTGCTATTGTCCAGTTTTCTGTCCTGTTTCTCCAGCCTGGAGATGGAGGCAAGGTTCTGGGAGCCTCCGATGCCCCGGGGCCCGGCTGCTGTGACAAGGGCAGGGCCCAGCAGTGAGTGACAAAGCCCCAGGCGTGCTCCCTGCCCTGACAGCCCAGCCGCACACCCATCGCCCTCTAGCCTGACCTTTGCTCCTCTGTGCCCACACTCTTGCCGGCCTGACCTCACCTGCCTTGCTCCACGTGTGTCCCTGACTCCTGGGCCCTGAGCACACCAGTTCTAGAAGCACGCTCCCTACCCCATTTTCTCTCCAGCATTTTGCCCATCTTAGAAGTTCATCTCAAAAGCCACTTCTCCACCCTTCCCCAGCTGCCTCTCTCCAACACCCACAGGGCCTCTCATACTCTGAAGCCACCTTCAAAGTCCTCTGCCTTAGCAACCCTCCCCTGACACTGAGCGCCCATCCGCCCTTGTCTAGACCTGGTTTTATCTCCGTGTGCTTAGGCATTGGGGAATCTACGTGGATAGGGCAAAACACAGGGAAGTGAGAGGCTTTTGGCAGCGGAGACGTCGGACAGACCACGAAAGGGAAGTCATGTGAGCTGGGCCCCAGGAGGCTCCCAGGCCTGAGAGCCCGCAACCCCGGGTGGTGAAAGCCCTGGGGCTCAGAGATCGCGAGAGATGGCGGGGCCACGTCATTTGTGACACCTTCCCTGTGCAGAATGCCGTTACAAGACATCCTTCACGCTGCAAGGCAGGGGCCCTGGAGAACCTTGCGGGCTCAACGAGTAGCAGGAGCAGTCCCTGAGCTGAGCAAGCACCGAGTGTCTGTCTGGGGAGCAGCCTCGTTCCTGTGCTGGATAGGAGTCTGACCGCTTCTCTCCCATCACGACCCTCCCCTCCCTGAGGGTGTGCAGTTGCTGCTCTGCAGATGGCCGGGGGCAAAGGAAATGTCAATAAACTGTTGTTTCCCAAGATGACTCGGAGTAGAGTGTTACGCGATTTTATCTGGTTCTGGAGCTGTCCAAGGAGCAGGATGTTAATAATGAGTAACAGCAGGGTCCGTGAGACTCAACCCAGCTCAAGGGTCCTGTGACATTTCTGTGGATCGTGAGCCTGTAGTTGGTCAGTCTCACTACCACCCAGGTCTGTGTGCTCTTTGACTCACTGCGCCTGGCAGCATCTGTCCTGGTGTGCCTTCATGGCCCTCCCGCGTGTCACCGGCCATCTGGGGAGCTGCTGGGAGGCTCTTAGAGCCTGAGGCGGGGCCATGTGTGCGCTGTTCCTGGGTGCCCCGGTGCAGTGGTCCTGGAGCTTCTGGGACAGTCACCGAGGGGGTTGTCCTGCGCAGAGCCCCCAGGACGACACATGGTTAGATGGTGCAGCGTGGCGGTTTTGGGTCAAGGAAGGGGGCGGGGTGCGGGACTCTAGACACGGACCGGCTACTTAACAGTCAGTGCAGAGACATCTCAGCATCTTACAGACCGGTCTGGCCACATCCGAGCAGACAGGCATTCTTGACCAGGGCGGCTGCCTAGAGAACAGAGAGGCCAGAAGGTCAGCCTGTGGACCCCAAGACCAGCGTCACCCTTGGGATCACTGCCTGTGCAGCTGAGGGTCCGGGTGGCTCCTCTGGACCTGCCGGGGCCTCGAGGGGCTCGAGGCTCTGTGCCAGCGTCCCGCCCACCTCACCTCCCACGGTGGGGGCCCTGCCTCCAGCTGCAGGGCTGTGGGCCCGTTGATGTCAGCAGGCCTGTCAGCACTCCCGTGGGTGGGCCTGGAGTTGGTGCTGCAGTGACCCGCCCTTTCTGGGTTTGGGAAACTGAAGCGCAGAGCCGGATGACCAGGGGGCGGGGAGGGTGCTGGGGCTGGCTGGCGTGCAGGCTCAGTCGCCCTCTGGGCTCGGGGCTTCTCTCTTGCAGCTCCTCCGTGACCTCCGCCAAGGCGGCGGTGAATGGCGTCCACCTGCACTACCTGCGGACCGGAGGCGGAGAGCACGCCGTCCTGCTGCTCCCGGGGATGCTAGGTGCGCAGGTTTCCGTGGCGTGCCCGGCACGCTGTCCTCTGAGCTCGGCCCCCAGTCCCAGATGCCCAGGCTTGATACGCAGCCTTGGTGCTTTGCTGAGATGCTTTCTGTAATATTTGCCGCAATCAACTTTAGGTGGTCCAGAAAGCTACCTTTCTTGTAAAGTTTCACTTACTTCTGGCTGTGCTGGGTCTTCATTGCTGGGCTTTTCTCTAATGCAGTGAGCAGTGGCTAATCTCCAGTTGCGGTGCTTGGGCTTCTCGTTGTGGCCGCTTCTCGTTGCAGAGCACAGGCTGGGGTTGTGGTTCACAAGCTTAGCTGCTCCACAGCATGTGGGATCTTTCTGGCTCAGGGATCGAACCCGTGTCTTCTGCATTAGCAGGTAGACTTTACCACTGAGCCACCAGGGAAGCCCTGAAGTACCTTTCTACTTTATGCAATTTTCATTCCTTTAAATACCCACTTCTCTCCATGGAAGTCCAACACTGTAGTTTCCTGCAGCCTGAAAGTGAGAGTTGCTCAGTCATGTCTGACTCTGTGAGACCCCATAGACTCCAGGCCAGAGTACTGGAGTGAGAAGCCTTTCCCTTCTCCAGGGGAATCTTCCCAATCCAGGGATCAAACCCAGGTCTCCCGCATCGCAGGTGGATTTTTTACCAGCTGAGCCACCAGGGAAGCCCCTTCCTGCAGCCTGGGGACGACAAGTCAAGGAAGGGGAGAGAAGGCAGGCAGGGGGAGGAAGGCAGTGAGTAGGCGACCAGCTGGCCCGGTTTGCCTGGGATTGAGGGGTTCCGGGATGTGAGGCGGCTTCTGCTACAAGTGGGACTGATCTCCCTGCTGTGCGTGACTGTGTTCAGTTACTGCTAAGTCGCTTCAGTCGTGTCCGACTCTGTGCGACCCCATAGACGGCAGCCCACCAGGCTCCCCCGTCCCTGGGATTCTCCAGGCAAGAACACTGGAGTGGGTTGCCATTTCCTTCTGCAATGCATGAAAGTGAAAAGTCAAAGTGAAGTCGCTCAGTCGTGTCCGACTCCTAGCGACCCCGTAGACTGCAGCCCACCAGGCTCCTCCATCCATGGGATTTTCCAGGCAAGAGCACTGGAGTGGGGTGCCATTGCCTTCTCTGGTGTGTTTAGTTAAGGTAAGAGCAAAGAACAAAGCTGGGCTTTCACAGCCTTTCTGAAGGTCAGAATTAGTTTGGTGTGAACAGAGCGTGGTAAAGCTAGATGGATCACCATCGCCTCCTGCAGGTAAGAAGTTTAGGTGTAGAAAGTTCAGGAGTAGAGTTTCCAGTGATCCCAGAGCATCTCAAATTTGATTTTAAGGTAAGGTTTCTGTTACTGTTTTCGGAGAAGGCAATGGCACCCCACTCCAGTACTCTTGCCTGGAAAATCCTATGGACAGAGGAGCCTGATGGCCTGCAGTCCATGGGGTCGCGAAGAGTCAGACACGACTGGGCGACTTTACTTTCACTTTTCATGCATTGGTGAAGGAGATGGCAACCCACGCCAGTGTTCTTGCTTGGAGAATCCCAGGGACAGGGGAGCCTGGTGGGCTGCCATCGATGGGGTCGCATAGAGTCGGACACGACTGAAGCAACTTAGCAGCAGGGTTACTGTTTTATTTTTTATTTAGTTAAGTGATCCCATCATATACTTATTTCCTCATGATTTGCTTCTTAATCCTAAAAGTAAAGTGGCAACGTTCTTCAGTTACACGCTGGTTCCAGCTGACGCAGCCTCAGCTGATTGTTGCAGCTATTGAGGCATCAGTGTCCAGCGTTTAGTATCTTTCCGTCGAGCTAGTGTAATAGAGGAGGACCTTTCCTCCAGTGGGTGATCCCGAGCTAAAGCGATGCACTTTGCCAGCGTAGATGGCCATTGGTTCAATATTGCTGTCATTATCCTGTATGAAAAGCTTTTAGCAATTTTAATTTTTGCTTGTGTAAAACATTAACCTGATTCAAAAATCAAGCAGCAAGTTTCTCCCCTGAACTGCTGTGTCCCCCAGCACCAGTTCCCCTCCCAACGGGCAGCCGGTGTTGATGTGTTTCCTTCTGAGGTATCATATACTGGTAACTACTCTTTAAAGTAATTTTTTAAGGTTTTAGTGTTCTTTGCCCTGGTCTTCAGATGTGTGCCAGAAAGTGTGTGTCTTGTTTCTGAAAGTGGTGTTGAGCTCCACTGCTGCCTTTTCCCACCTTCTGCCCCTCCTGCAGGGCGGTTCCCTGGAAGTCCCTCCAGTTCAGGGATCATGAGAGCAGCCTCAGATGTCAGAGCAGTAGGCTTACACTGAAATCCATTTTGTTCTTGGCTTGGGTTTTCTGGACGGCTTACCTGGTGTTGAGAAGGTACATTCTGTCAGGGAGAGTGACAGTCCTTGACGATGTTAAATGATCCTGCAGTGTCTTCAAAGACATTTTCTAATCATCACCAGTTTGTGAAGCAAGGTGTGGCCAGAGTTGTGAGTCCTTAGAAACCAAGTAGAGCTTAGAAATGAGATGCTGACCTGCCCCTGGACTGGGCTCCTTGGGAGTCTGGCCTTCACACCGTGTGGACCTCACCGGGCAATGCTGCCTGCCAGTCAGGTCCACCACCAGCTTGAGAACACAGTTCTACTTGCCAATACTCACATACTGTTGTCGTGAAACACACTGATTTATCCCCTCCGTGTCCTGCCCTCCATCATTTCCGAGTTTTAGTTTAATTTTCTGGTTTCTAGTTATGACCAGAAAATAAAATCTCCAGGGCTATTCTCGTTAGCTTTGTAAAAAACGTCTGGGATTTTAGAATTTGGCTTTGAATAATTTGGATCAAATCTCATTAATGTGTCTACAGATACTATTAAGATCTCTCTCATTTGTAACAGTCATTTTAAAAAAGAAAAAATAACCCAGAAGTACGTTGTTTCAGGAGGTTTATTTCTAGGCAGTTTCATGAGTCCTTTTTTTTTTAAATAGGACAGTTAAACTGAAAAGATATCAAGCGTGCTGGATTATTAATGATACAGGACCAAGGGGAGAAGTGCGTCGTCCTCCGAGTAGCCGCTCGGGGGAGGCGGGAGCAGGTCTGAGCTCCCGCGGGAGAGGAAGCCCCGGGTTCTCTCTCTGCCAGTCTGCTTTGCTGGTTATAGATTTGCTGCTAATTTGACTAGAAACCAGTTACATTGTCCCCCTGTTTCTTTTTGCTGTAGTGTGTTTGAAGCAGTGACAGCATTTCTTGGAGTGTAACCGGATGACCACTTTTATTGATAGGCAGTGGAGAGACAGATTTTGGACCTCAGATTGAGAACCTGAATAAGAAGCTCTTCACGGTGGTTGCCTGGGACCCCCGAGGATACGGACACTCCCGCCCACCCGATCGGGATTTCCCAGTGGACTTCTTTGAGCGAGACGCAAAAGATGCCATTGATTTGATGAAGGTGGGTCTCGGGGAAGAATCAGGAGGAAGGAGGCTGGGCGTCTTCGTTTATTTTGTTTCTGTGTGTGGTTTCTTCAAGGCTGACTCCTGTAGACATTCAAAGGGTTCAAAGAGATACTAAGAGGAAAGTTTTTAGAGCTACTGCTCCCATGGCTTTGAGGCTCTTCTTTTCTGGGCAGTCTTATTAAATATGTAAATAGACAGTTTGTATTGATGGCATCCTTCTATACCTAATGGTTTTCCAGCTTACTGTTTCATTGGAGTTTATCAGATAGATACTTCTATGTTAATAAATACAGATATCCTTCAGTTTATAATAGGCACTTGGTATCCATTCCATTGTGTGGACACACTGTGTCCTAATTCCCGTCTTCTGATGGGAGATACTTTATTTCTAAGCTGCTGCTCTGTGTGTGTGTGTGTGTGTGTGTGTGTGTGTGTGTATGTGTGTGTGATTATACAGGAAGTGCAGGGAGCACTCGTGCGTGGACACTGTGGCCCTTATTCACTGCTATAAATAGTCCTGGTGTGGCCTTTGTGGGCCTGCCCTGGTGCGTGTGTGTGAATTCCGTGCACATTTAGGAGATGACTTGCTGCGTGATGGAAGATACAGGGTGGAGCCAGAGTATTCCCCACAGGAGTCACACCAGTTTACAGTTCGGTCGACAGATGTCTCGGACTGATACTTGTTAATTTACTTTCCCAGTCATTCAGTTTTTAACTGCTCAGGAGCATCTCTCAGGTGTAACCTCTGTCCATGTACCCCATCAAGCGCACTCTTGGAGCCTGGCCGACTCACCCAAAGGTTCAGCAGCACCCCCCACCCTCACCGCTGTGTCTCCTCTGTCCCAGGCTTCCTCCTGGGGCCGGTTCTTCCCAAAGCTGCAGTAGTGACTTCACCAGATGCAGTGGCTCCAGCCCTCCAGCAGCTCTCAGGAGGCCCTCTCTGATCTGCAGACTTGCCCGCAGCGTCTTCACTCAGGCCTGTGTGGACGCACACGTTGTCACAACCAAGTGGAGCTGACTTCCGCTGTGTCCTTTTCCGGGAGATGCGCACCCTGAAGACGTAGCGCCCTCCCGACTCAGAACAGCACTGGATGCTATATGCGCGCTTAGGCGTCTGTGACAGCGGTCTTCTCACCGCAGCAGGCCGAGAGGAGACGTTCATGTCACAGATCGTGGGCTCCGGGGTGTCTCTCTGACGACCAGCGGACACGCCACAGCTGTCTCGACCCCAGGCGTTATCCATCTCGGGTTCTCCCCACAGCTAGGAAGCTGTGTCGACCCCGGGCATTATCGATCTCGGGTTCTCTAGGAGCCCTCACCGTGCTGTTTTGCTGTGTTTGCCACAGACACTGAAGTTTAAGAAGGTCTCTTTGCTGGGGTGGAGCGACGGGGGGATAACAGCCCTCATCGCAGCTGCACGGTACCCCTCGTATGTCAGCAAGATGGTGATCTGGGGGGCCAACGCCTACGTGACTGAGCAGGACACAGAGATTTACCAGGGTAGGTCCCTCCGCCCCGCCCTGCTTAGACGTGTGTTGACAGGTCATGGAGAGATGAAGGGTTCTCAGCAAAGTCCTGCACTTTAACTAGTCTGCGTTTTAAAGTTTCCTATTTCCAGAAGTGACACTCAGGAAAATACATCAGTATTTACATTTCCTGCTGTGCTAGTGACCTTCTGGGAAGGAGGGGGGTTGACATGAAGTGTAAGTTGCAGCCTCAGGTACCCTGAGTGTGGAAGGGAACAGTGTACTCCAGTGGGAAACCTTAGTTTTGATGAAGAACTCTTGTGCTGTTCACACTTTCTAAGGTTGTCCTTCAGGCTTATCTGTGAGGACTTTTAGAGACACAGAGCAGGGGCTGCAGATGCAGCCCACCAGCCCGGCCACCGCCTGTCTGTGTCCGGCTGAGGCTCCAATGCAGGCAGCCGGCACTGTGGGTGCCAGGGACCGGCTGGGGTCCCTGCCCAGGCCCTGTGCAGGCGGCTGGTTCGCCCACCAGGCCCCCGGTCAGGACATCCAGCTGCCAGCTTGGGAGCTGCTAGGCCCCCAGCAGCCGAACCTGCCCGGGGACTCCAGCCCCGCCCATGGCTGCCCCTCCTCTTCCGAACCATTTCCCCAGTTTGTCAGAGTTTAACAAAACACAAAAAACCCTCCTTGGGGGGATCTCCTCACTGAGTGGGTGTCCACCACTTACTTTTGCTCCTCCTCCTCCTCCTCCCCCAGCCTCCTCCCTCTCCCCTTTCCTTCCCCCTCCTCCCCC
>NW_011475935.1:2084-12123 GCF_000754665.1 Bison bison bison | reverse complement strand
TCTTCCCTCCTCCCCAACCCTTTCAGGGACTGATTGAACTTTGTAGACTGAGTCTCCACTTCCCTGTTTTTGTTCATCTCCATCTCAGCGTTGCTGTGTGTAGGGCTCTGCATAATTTCTTAAGCTTTTTCTTCCAATTTTCTAGTTGTTTCACTAGCTTTATAAAGATTCTGATTGTTTTGTGGTTTTTTGATTCAGTTCAGTTCAGTTCAGTAGCTCAGTCATGTCTGACTCTTTGCAACCCCATGAACTGCAGCATGCCAGGCCTCCCTGTCTGTTACCAACTCCCGGAGCCCACCCAAACCCATGTCCATTGAGTCAGTGATGCCATCCAACCATCTCATCCTCTGTCATCCCCTTCTCCTCCTGCCCTCAATCTTTCCCAGCATCAGGGTCTTTTCCAATGAGTCAGCTCTTTACATCAGGTAGCCAAAATATTGGAGCTTCAGCATCAGTCCTACCAATGAACACCCAGGACCGATCTCCTTTAGGATGGACTGGTTGGATCTCCTTGCAGTCCAAGAGACTCTCAAGGCTCTTCTCCAACACCACAGTTCAAAAGCATCAATTCTTCAGTGCTCAGCTTTCTTCACAGTCCAACTCTCATCCATACATGACCACTGGAAAAACCAGAGCCTTGACTAGATGGTTTTTTGATTAGCAAGTAATTGCTTACCCTTAATCTGAAAACAAACAAAATAAATGGTGAGCATAAATTGAGAATGCTTTCCTTCAGAGCTGTCCACTTGCTGCCCCTGGGAACCACTGGATGGTGCCAGGTGAGGCCCAGTTTCATCCCCGGTTCAGCCGTGTCCACCCTCCCTCAGTGAACAGTCACCCTCCCTCGAGGCAGCCCTGCATTCGAGTGGTCACACCAGTCTGCTGTGTTTCCAGGGTTCCTGCCTTTTACGCGCACACACATACTCACTCATACTCGTTTTCATCAATTACTGCAGACTTCAGCGATGCAGCAGAAATTATATGTTATGAAAGAGCTCCTTGTTCATGGCAAGAGGGCCTGCAGCGGGTGTGGTCCGCTCCGTGGCCAAGGGCAGAGCCACTGGTCCCGCGCCGGCCGCCCGCTCTCCCCTCCCCGTCCCACACCGCCCGAGCTCCTCTCCTCGTCCTCCACCGCCCGCTCTCCCCTCCCCGTCCCCCACCACCGCCCGCTCTCCTCTCCCCTCCCTGTCCCCCACCACCGCCCGCTCTCCTCGCCCCTCCCGGTCCTCCACCACCGTCCGCTCTCCTCTCCCCTCCCTGTCCCCCACCACCCTATCTCCCCTCCTCGTCCTCCGCTGCCGCACGCGCTCCCCTCCCCGCTCCTCATCCTCCTCCTCCGCTCTCCTCTCTCCCGTCCTCATCCTCCTCCTCCTCTCTCCGTCCTCCTCCGCAGCCCTCTCTCCCCTCCTCATCCTCCTCCTCTCTCCGTCCTCCTCTGCAGCCCTCTCTCCCCTTCCCATCCTCCTCCTCCTCCATTCTTCCCTCGCCGCCCACTCTCCCCTCCCTGTCCCCCACCCGCGCTGCCCTCTCCGTCATCCTGCACCACACACGCTCCTCCCTCCGGACCTCCTTCCGCCTCTACTTTTCAGGCTGCTTCTCTACATCTCCCCCTCCCATCCAAAGTCTCCTCACTTCCGCCCAGAGCAGTTCAGTGTCCTCAGCCTCTGGAGTCGTCCTCAGCCTCTGAAATCCACCCCAACGCACATCTGCAGGGTAGGGGAGCAGGAGGAGAACAGCAGGCGCTCTCTGCCGGGTCACCTGCCCCAGGCAGCAGTTCGAGCAGCCCACTCACCCCGAGCATGCTGGGCCCCCAGGTGCCCGGCCCAGTCCCGGTCACCACATGGGCCACGTGCGCCTGCCGTCCTGTCTTCAGGACGCGTCATGCAGATGGAGCTCTGTACCTGAGGGGCTCGGCGAGCACTGTGCACTGTCCTCAGGAGCAACAGACTCCACAGAGTCACTGTGTTGTAAAGAAAAATGGAAAAAGCGGGCTAAGGGATTGAATTTGCTTATCCATTCTGAAGCCATCATTTCCTTTCTGATCAGAGTCATCTGTGAGACAGCTTGTAGTTAGTAGTTACAATTTCTCCAGTGGCAGAACTTGGAGCAAATGATGTTTATGCATTTCCCAGTGTATGTAAATACAATTCAGAAAAACTCTGTTATAAGTAATCTCATTTTTACTCTGCTGACCCCAGTTAGAGAAGGAAATGGCAACCCACTCCAGTCCTCTTGCCTTGAGAATCCCAGGGACAGGGGAGCCTGGAGGGCTGCCGTCTATGAGGTCGCACAGAGTTGGACACGACTGAAGTGACTTAGCAGCAGCAGACCCCAGTTAGGGGAATACCGCTTCTGTCTTACACCTTTAATGGAAGCCATTACTTTAGATCTGATTTCGTTCCCTTGGTCAGAATCTGCTGGTGCCCAAGGGCCGCCGTGGAGGACAGAACACGGCGGGACCCTGACACAGCACTCAGCGTTCACCGTGGGTGCAGCAGCCGGTGGGGGTGGCGGTGCTGGGCAGTGACGCGGGGGCTGGGTGGATGCAGCAGCTGGTGGGGGTGGCGGTGCTGGGCAGTGACTCGGGGTCTGGGTGGATGCAGAAGCCAGTGGGAGCGACGGTGCTGGGCAGTGACGCGGGGGCTGGGTGGATGCAGAAGCCAGTGGGAGCGACGGTGCTGGGCAGTGGCGCGGGGGCTGGGGAAGGCCTGGCTGGCCGGGCGAAGCCTGGCGAGCCACATGGCACTGGCCGCTCTGCTCTGTGGGCGACAATGGGTTTAGTCTCAGACCCATCCTTGCCCACACGTCTGTCTGTCTTCCAGGCATCCGGGATGTTTCTAAGTGGAGTGAGAAGACGAGAAAGCCTCTGGAAGCCCTCTATGGGTTCGACTACTTCTCCAGAACCTGTGAAAAGTGGGTGGATGGTATAGAGCAATTTAAGCATCTTCCAGACGGTAGGTCACACGAGCCACTTAACAGTCCCTTTGCTGGTTAGAGAGGCTGAGTGAGTTCCCCTGATGCTTGAGAATTCCTTGGGGATTGACACACTCGCCCACCATCCTTCCACACTGACGCGTGAGCAGAGGGTGATCGTGTACAAAGGCAAGTTCTTGTGCCACACACCCTTCTGGCATCAGAGACAGACATGTGTCCAGAGTTCACGTTGCTGAGTCTCTCGTAGCATGCTGGTCTTTTCCCCTTTGTCTCCAGAAGTCTCACATGCTCTTCTAACTCCAGGATGGTCACTCAGAAACAAACAGTGGCCACACAGACGTCCCCCTTTTCACGTCTAGAGGCATCAGCCCACTGCCGCCTCTCTTACCCGCCAGGAGAGGAGGGGTCTCTGTCACGACCCTCGGCCCCCGTGGAGTCAGGAAAGGAAAAGGGTATTCAGCCCTTTCCCGTCTTCAGAGCGATGTTGTGTCACTTCGGCCGTGACAGGTGTGTTCCAATAACAAGAACTGGCACCCTTGAGAGAAGCTCTGAATTAAAGTCTGTTCTTAGAGCTGTTTTCATTTGTAATCTCTCATTTTTCTAATTGCCAAAAGAATAGAGAGTAGGTGGGATCTGACCTTGAAACACATCAGTTACCAAACAGTTATGATTCAGGGCCCAGTTTTGTCTCCTCAGTAGTCATTTCCAGAATGAGTCATCTGTCAGAACTTTCATAATGAGAAGGACGTTTGGAAATGTTACTTTTTTGCTGTAAGTTCAAAACAAGTATATCCTGTTCAGACACGGTATCCACCCATAGGAACAGGGCCTTGAAATATGTTTCAGGAGGCTGGAAAGACAAGCCACAGACAGGAGTGACTGTTTCCCGAAGGACGGGGGTCCAGGGCTTGTGAGGTCTTCGTTCCCCAGCCTGGGATGGAACTCCCCTGCAGTGGAGGCACGGGGTCCTAACCTCTGGGCCATCAGGGAAGTCCCTGCAAAAAACTCTAAAAACTGAACAGGTAGAAAACAGCCTCATTAAAATACAGACAGACAGTGAGATCCCACTACCTCTTAGAACAGCCACACGGGAATTTTAGGGCAGTGAGAGCACTCTGTGTAGTATCATCGTGCCGTGTCTGTGTCGTCCTGCGTTTGTCCAAACCCACAGCGTGAGAACCGCGGATGCAGGGTGGTGATGACGCGTCTGCTGTAACAGATGTCTGATGGGGGTGTTGGTGATGGGGAGGCAAGGAGACGGGGTGTGTGCCCGTGCCTGCCTTGCAATTCTGCTGTAAACCTGAAACTCTGAAAAATGAGGTCTACTGCAAAAGAGAAAGGGAGGGAGAAAGTGTCACAGAGAATCTGGCACCGCCTGAATCATCTTACGGCAAGGCTGTCAGTAAACGACCTCTCTCCCTGCAGGGCTGGTTCCATGCATTGAGGCCCTTGTCCAGTCCTCGGGGTTGTGGCCGCTCAGCGTAGTGTACGGACGCGTCGCGGGTTTGGCGTCAGACAGGCCCGGGTGTGTGCTCTGGCTTTGCCATGTGGCTGCTGTCCGAGTGGATTAAGGGAAACAGCAGGTCGGGACGCGGAGCCCGGCCTGTGCCTTGCTGCCCAGGAATGCGGTCGTCCCTCGGGGCAGGGCCTGTGGTCTCCCCAGGGCGGGCAGGGGGCAGGCAGGGTGGAAGGCAGCTTCCGTCCTGCTGAAACTGTGGCTTCGCTGTGAGGAGCACAGACTTGGAGGGCCGGCGGGGGCCCCTGTACTTCAAGGGAGAAGCTTTTCAGATGGCCCATGTAATATGAAGACTTGCAGGTTTTTTTGTTCAACTGCTGTTTTATATGAATTATGAATCTTAATCAGCCAGGACTCCTTGTTCACTAGTAGAGCTTAAAGGAAAAAGGCCAGGAGAGACACAGAAAAGGAAACCTGCAGACTGTCGGAGCTGGAAGCACTCAGGCCATCTGATCCAGGCCAGACGCTGGCGGGGGTGGGGGTCTGCCCCCCACCCCAGGAGGGCCTCAGGAGAACAGTCTCGTGTCTTGCAGGGAGCATCTGTCGGGACCTGCTCCCCCTGGTCCAGTGCCCTACCTTAATCGTGCACGGCGAGAAGGACCCCCTGGTCCCACGTTTCCATGCAGACTTCTTACACAGACATGTGAGAGGGTCACGGTGAGTCCAGCTGCAGCCAGCGCTCTGCCCCAGGGCCCTGGGAGGCAAGCGGGAGGTGCTGCAGGAGGCAAAGGCTGAGGGCTGGGCTTTCAGGGTGTACCCCACCCCATTTGGGAAAGAGGGGCCCAGGTGCCCTGGGTTTTGGCAGCGGGATCAGGGGCTCCCGCCCTGGTGGCACCAACCCAAACAGCCATCTCTCCCTTGGGAGCTCTCACTGTAAAAGCACCGCCTGCCCAGCAAGTCTATAGAATCAAAACAAGGAAGCAGATCGCTGTCACTTGCCATCCACGTAAATACTTCCGTGATTAGCACTTTTGTGTGTTCCTCCTTTCCTAGTATTTTTTAACATAAATACAATCGTATTCTGTCTTCAACTTTGATTCCTGCCTTTTTCCTGCTTAAAATTATGTTGTACACTTTTCACGTTAAGCCTTAAACATATACACCTCAGAGAAGAACCTGTTGCTCAGAACCACAGGAGAGCAGGGTCTGCCCGCCGGCCCCGGGCACACTGGAGGGCCTGACGAGATGTGTCAGCAGAGCCTGGTCTTCAGCCTCATTCATGTCTGTGTGGAACGGAAGTTTATCGTTTAAATACTCAGGCTGACTTGAGAGGCAGCTTCTGCTGGTACTTATTCAGGATGAAAATTCCACGTTGAATAAACCTGATGTTTCCCTGATAACACAGTGAGGCACATTGTGAAGGAGAAAGTAAGGTCTGGCCAGGAGGTCGTGGCTCGCAATAAACTCCCAGGGAGCCCTGACCTGTTGAGAGCCTGAGTATTCACCCCAGAGATGCTGTCATTACCCGGGACATCTTTGGAATTGTATAGAATTCTTTTGAAATTGGCCTCATTCTAAGTGACCTAAGAACATCCTTCTCCTCCCCGACATGAGCCACTTCCAGTGCCCACTGCAGGCCAGCCCGCCTGGACCGCCCCTGAGCTCGGAGTAGACTCAGACACGGTCCCTCCACTTCCTAATTGTGCTCTTTATTCTACAAGAGACTTTAACAAACAGATTTCTTGGACAGTTTATAAATGTGGGAAACATGCTTCTTATTCTGCAATAAAATATCACTAGTATAAACTTGTATAATTTCTGTTTCCAAACAGCATTTCATATTTCAGAAGGCACCTTATTTTACTACAATATCTAATTGTACTTTACAGCAAAATCATGGGAAAAAATTGTCCCTATTTTACAGATGGGGTAAAATCAAGGGTGAGACACGTTAAGTCATCTTCCAAGGTTGCATAGCTAGTAAATGACAAGTCCTGGATCTTTTTTTTTTCCTCGTAATACAGTGCGTCCCTCCCCCAACACAGCTGCCTCTCATACTCTTATTTTAATATGATGATGAGAGGCCTGAATCACCTACTTTCTGACCTGGTTAAGTGTCTTCTCTCTTCAGAAATGACAAGTTTTTGCACATTGACGCTCATGATAAATGACATGTGTTCTCTTAGAGAGCCAGGTTCAATAAAAGTCTGCAAGAAAGTTTAATTTAGGAGTTCTGTTCCAGACCCATCTCCTAGCAACTGAATACATCAATATGGGAGAAAAATATTCCCTTACCGTTCATATGTTAATGGTTTCAGTACATTCGTTTATGGAAGGTCGTTTTCTCAGAGTAGGATTCTTTGGAACAGTTGAGTCAAGAGGAAAGTGTGCTGCGATGATTGTCTGAAACTGGCCGGCATATTACGCTCGTGCCCTTCCACTGCCGGGAGAGCCCTGTAGGTTGGCCAAGAAGCTAAAAACAGTGGTTAATTTTGGACCCACAGAAGGAACATTGATTCCTTGAGCATCAAGGTCCTCCTCCGACTGTGCTCACAGGCCTTCTGACCCCTAGGGAGCCACTTAAGTGCAGGGTGCTTCCCATGAACTTGGGGCTTCATTTCCTTGCCAGAAACAATTAAAGACACAGGCTGGCCCCTCAAAGATTTTACCTGCAGATAGATATCAGGTATGAAACAAATGCCTTTGTCTCCTAGAGCTGCTCCCAGAAACAGTCGTGTGTATTTCTGTATCCGTTTCCCAGGTGGGCCCAGTGGAGTCTGCCATCCCTCCCTGCTATCTTCTTGCGGGATGAAGGGGGGCATATGCGCACACCTGAGACGGACAGGGACTCAGGACAGAGTAGCCGCCTCTGCGGACGGGACGCTGGTGTGGGCGTCAGTGGTCAGGGCCCGAGACAGCCGCGGGGAGCGCGGCGGTCGGTCAGCAGCGCCCTCGGGCCTGCTGGTGGTCTTTGCTGAGACCGAGCTCTCTACCTGGGGAGCACAGACCGCACCGCGCCTGAGTGGACAGGATTCGTAGCTGGTGTCGGTGCTTCCTGCTTGGGGATCTCCACAAAGCACGGAAGAGGGCTGGCCCCCTCAAAGCAGGGCTCCGCGTCAAGGTCTAGCTCGGTCCACGCTGGGAGGCCCGGGGCGGCTCAGTGCCCCCTTGCCTGCCGGCATCCTCGGTAGCTGGCTCTTTCTGTCCCTTGAGGACAGAAGCCGTGAGCGTCCTGCGAGCCCCGTCCCTCTAGAGGGCCGGGGCTCGCCCTTCTCTTCTGAGCAGCACTGGCCTTGACTGGGGAAGGCCTAGGCTACTGCTGACGGCATTACTAACCTTCCCCAGGGGCTCAGAAAGATACCAACCACAGATCCTCCTCTGTCAAGCCGGTGATCTTGACAGCCTGGATACCCCCTCACCCCCCTGCCCCACATGGTCAGTTGCCAGACACCCGGCATCACCCAGGGACAGGTCTGTTCCAAGCTTCCCCCCTGCCCGTTCACCAAGGTCCTGGAGCTCCCAGCCCCCTGCTGTGGAAAGCAGAGAAGCAGGCGATGTGGTGACTGGCATTCTGCCTGAATACAGTCCTTTTAACATCAGTGACAGTGGACAGAGCAAGTCAGGCCTGCACGTGTGTCCTGGAACCTTTGTTTAAAACTCCATGTCTGCACTGTTATAGGCAGTAATGCAGTTTAGAACTCAGAGAAGCCTGCCTTTATTAAAGAAATTGCAGACCATCCACATCTGATGAGCCCCGTTGAAAGGAAGCGCCTCCCGAGGGGGGCGGGGTGTCCTGAGGGCCGCAGATCCGGGCGGGGCCGGCACCGGCACAGCCTCAGGGAGGCCCTGCCCAGCCGTGTGCAGACTTACCCAGTCCTCCAGCACCCAGGGCAGCCTGGGGGCTTCAGCAGCAGGCGGCAGCGCCTTCTGACGGGTTTTCCCACTACGCAGATACTCCAGGAAGGTCCAGTCCAGTGGATTCTGGACACTTCGTATTTTTACCATCTTTCCAATCCTCTCTTAAAACCAGTCTTACTAAAATGCTTTTTCCCTTAGGTACCCACCAGGTTGCACGTCCTCCTCTCAGTCAGGTTTCCAGTCAAACCACTCCTTATCTGGTTCAGCTCCCAGTGCAGCGGAGCACTCCTTGGCTGTTGCGGCAGCCTCGGGCTCTCGCTCCCGAGTCTCTGTTCTGGGGCCACCCCTTAAGATGGACTCACTCTTTCTCCTGATGGAGGTCGCAGGGGACAGAAAACAGGGTGGTTGCCCAGTGAGGTTTCCGTGAGACGTCAGGGAGGGGGCGGGTTTTCTGACGATGCGCCACTAACCATCCGTCCGCCTTTCCCTCAGGTTACATCTGATGCCGGAAGGCAAGCACAACCTGCACTTACGCTTCGCAGACGAATTCAACAACTTAGCGGAAGGCTTCCTCCAGTGACGTGTCCCAGGACATGTGGACTGGTGAGGCCTGGGCCCGCGGGCCAGCCCTCTGCTCACCTGCCTGCCAGGCTCCCTGTGCCTCCCCACAGACTGCTCCTAATCCAGTACCGCTGAGGACATAGCATCCTCTTTCATAGCTGCAGAGCTTGAATCTGACCTTTTCATACTGGGATTTTCTTCCATTGCTTTAAATAAATTCCTGTCGTGATTTACTTTACTTTCAGGTAAGGTTAAGCACATGTAGTGTTCACGACTGCTGCTCTTAAGGTGAGCTGAATGTACGTGCTGCCTTCTATTGGAGGGGTGCAGGCGTGCACTGGCCTCTGGAGTCATCACATTGTCCACAGAGAGGTGGGGAAGCTGAAAGCAGCCCCCGCCCAGGGCCCTGGATTCCATGTGCTCACGGGGCTGCTGGGATCATGCAAACCGGGGAAGAAGGCCAGCGTGGTGCCCTTCTGTCTCCCTACACACTCCTGGCTGCTAGTCCCTGAATGCTTTGGGCCAGTGGAGATAAATTTGCTTGCTTGCCTCTCTCCCTGGTGTCTCAGATGGTTAAGAATTCACCTGCAATGCAGGAGAGACCCAAGTTAAATCTCTGGTTTGGGAAGATCCCCTGGAGAAGGGAATGGCAACCTACTCCAGTATTCTTGCCTGGGAAATCCTGAGAACAGAGGAGCCTGGTGGGCTACAGTCTGTGGAGTCACAGACAGTCAGACATGACTGAGTGACTTATAACACTTTCAGTACTTGCCTCTCTCTACTAAAAGAGCAGAAAGGCTATTAATTAAAAATATGAAAATAAAAATCCTATTAACAGTTACTAAACCCAGAAACATACTTGGAAAGGAACCATTCAGTGAAAGAATAAAAATTATTTGCAATAAAGAGAGACCACAGGTTTTGGACACATGCTTTTTTATTAGTATAGATATCTTAGACAATATTGCAATTTCCAGAGGAGTTCCACATTATTACATCAACAGTGAATTTCTGACAGAGGCAAAACTGAGCACCATAGTATACGAATAGAAAGACCATGCTTGATTGAGGACAACAGAAGTCACTAAGGATGCACGATTTATCTGACAAAGTTCTCAGGCCTCGTCCTCGCCCTCCTCCTCCTCGAACTCGCCCTGCTCGTCGGCCGTGGCGTCCTGGTACTGCTGGTACTCGGACACCAGGTCGTTCATGTTGCTCTCGGCCTCGGTG